>NC_056733.1:768591971-768896971 GCF_019279795.1 Protopterus annectens
TATCACTACTGTACCCTTACCTAACCCACACCCTAACCCTAACTCACTTATCCCACCCCTACCCCTACAGACCGCCAACATCGCACACTTACCTTACTCGCACCCTCACCTAACCCACGCCCTAACCCTAACTCACTTATCCCACCCCTATCCCTACACACCGTCAACATCGCACACTTACCTTACTCACACCCTAACGTCCGTCACTACTGCATACTTACACATCCTTTCCCCATCTCAGTGTTCTCAGCGTCGGTGTCTTCCTCCGTCGGTCTTCTGCCTTGTCGATCTTCTGGCGTCGGTGAAGTCGTTTTCGCTGTTTTGCCGTTTCGACGTAGTCAGGTAGATCCATATATATATATATATATATATATATATATATATATATATATATATATATATATATATATATATATATATATATATAAATATATATGTGTGTGTGTGTGTGTGTTTGTGTATATGTGTATGTGTGTGTATATAGAGAAATATATATATGTATATATATATATATATATATATATATATATATATATAAATAAAAAGTACATGTGTAAAAAATACATGAGTATGTGTGTGTGTGTGTGTTTGTTTGTGTGCTTGCGTGTGTGTGTAATGGAGAACTAGATTATATGCCCGTGTATGTACTTCATGTCCTTTAAAGAAAAACAAATCAAAATGGAAATTTTGTCTAACCGTATGTGTGTCTACATAAACACACACACTATATGTGTGTGTGTGTGTGTGTGTATGTGTGTGTGTATAGACACAAACTTGTTTATGTGATATGTGAGTGTATAAAAATGTATGCAGCATGTAGAATACTATATGTGGGTGTAACACTCTGTTTAAATGCACATGTCTGTGTGGGTGTGCATTTAAACACAGTTAAGTACTCCTGATTTCCTTTTCTTAATGTTTTAATTAATGTAACTGCACATAGTAAATGTATATTAAAGTGAATTCAGCTGTATTTTATGTTTGCCAGCAATGGTTACATTTCCTTTGTGAACTACAAAATGATCATGCACTCTAAACAATGTAAGGACTGATTCAAAGTCAGTGGGAATATTTTACGATGGATCTGTATGTACCAGATATGCATCTCCCTCTGGGAGGATGTCACATAAAATAATGAAAGACCTTTTTAAGAACATTATCAGTGCACCTAGTCAGTAGGGTTGCCACTTGTCTATCTTTCTGCAGTTCTGTCCTGTGTGGGGTGGGGGTGAGGGTGAGCTTGAAAATGATAGATGTGTTGATACCTTACAAGAAACAATATTTTCTGACTTTTCTCTAAATGTCACAGAAATCTTTGATACTACATTTAAGTTGTCTTAACATATAAACTATTATAAATAACCAACATTTAAAGCTTAGCATGTCAATACTGTGTTGCTGCTTATGTACATTTGTTAGAAGAGGTGACAACTGCATTTAAACCCCTGACTGATCTAATTACTTTGTTTTGCTATGAAAAAAAGAGTAAGTTCTCCTCCTGTCTGCAATAAAAACTGTGGGAAGCAGTTCCACAGCTTTCTGTCTTTTTTTATACCAGCTGCTGTATTCCTGACATTAGGATTAATTGCCCATCTAAAACTGACAGCATTATCCGACAGGGTAAACTACAGATTTAACTGTGTCTATATGCCATCCAGGTGGAGACAAATTCCTCTGCAAAGTTTGTGAGAAGTTAAGCTTAAAAAAGTAGGTGGTCTTTTCCTTCCTTTGATGCCAATGGAAGGAAATAAAGGTTTAAAGAATTACAGGCAGGTTTCTGGTGCCTACACAATACTGGAACCATATTGTATGGAGAAAAGAAAACTAAGGATTGAGTTAAACTGTAGTAGAGAGTTTAGTTTTCCTTTATGGCCAAATGTCATTTTTGTATCACATGAGAATTTTTAACTTCTTGTAGTTGCTCTTTCAGGTGCTTGCCTGATGAGTTTTACAGTTTTAACTCAAGATATCATTGAGCATGGTTGGCTTCTAGATGTTAAGATATCACCACATCCTGGTGTATTAAGTAAACTGTTTGTGAGTTAAGGACAAGGCAAAACAGTACTAGTGATAAAGAAGCAACATGGAATACACTCTTTTGGATTTTTATCCCTAGAAAAAATATTTGTCTTTTATCATTAGTATGTTCTAAAGTTGGTTTATCACTATTTCTTAGTAGCTCCTATGCAATTTAGCAGTGCATGGTATATTTTACACATCTGTAAGCATTCCATAATTTAATACATTGCTGTCATATGTTTTTTTTTAATCAATCCATGCCACACTTAAGTTCCATCCTTTGTTATACTTCTGTGGTATTGTTTTGTTTATTATTAGGTAATCCTGTCTTCTATATGATTTTCTTCTATTACCTTTTTATTCTATTGCCATGACTGAATTCTTTTGTGAGTGACTATAAATTATGTCTGCATCAATCCTGGTATACAATTTATATATTATGAGAAGGCATGTTATGGTCTAAAGTTCTTATGATAACCTGCCGGTTCATTCTTAAGGAGGAGTATTTTTTTCCTGTTATTAGCCAGTGTGGCCCTTATTTAGGATGTGCATGTAAATATTTTTTTTTAGTTAAGGCTAGATTATTATACAAAGGTGTTAATACTTTTAGTTAGAATTTGGCTACTACATCTGGATCTGGGGTTTTCCATTTAAGATCCTTTCTTAATTTTATCTCAACATTTCTGTTATTTTATTCCATTTCATATTCTCTACATTAACACTTCAAACAGAGCATATCTAAATGTTCCTACAGACACTTATTATAAAGGGCAGGTGGACAGAGATGTGGAATTCTGTGCTAACACCCTTTAAGATGGTTCGTCTAATCTCTTTCATCAATTATAACTCCTGAACTAAAAACTGTTGCCATGAAGGCAACCAAAATATAAAGATAAAAAGCTGTAGAGATGTCAGATGTCTTCAAACAAGATTTATTGGATTAGTTATTGCATCATATTACAGTTTGCAACATCAGAAAAGTGCTCATCCAATAAACCCTGTGTTCTGCTAAAGATCTTAAATGCTTACCTATAGCTTTTAACAGTTTTACCAGTTTTTCAATTGCAATCATTTTTCTTTCCTTTTAACCTTTTTCTGCCTTTTGCTATATAGTCTTTGTGCAGAAAGTCTAGATTTGTATAATAATAGAAATAAAAAATATATTTTTTTTAATCTCAACAGCCACTTTATTGTTTCTGTGCCTCTTGCCTGGCCTATCAGTATTTTTTTGTTTTGTGGACTGGTGGTTTCTTCTACCAAAGGAAGGAGGGCATTTGAAGCATGGTCTAACCCTGTGATAGGGATCCTTTTATGTTCAGATGTTTTTAATGCACATAAGCTGTCCCTTGCTTCATTTCCTGTTCTGATTAAGTCTTGAGAGCTACTGTGTTTTTTTCTTCTGGAAGTATGCTTCACTGGCATGGAAGTATGCTTCACTGGCACAACATCAGGTTTTATTTCTATGTGATATTCTCCTAACAAACTTCCTAAATGTCTCAGTAAATCATTATAGTCATGCAGGATATTATTTTCTTTACATGCACAGTTTTTGGGTTTTATTTACCATTCCTAGTGTCTCTCAAGCCAAACCTCTCAAAATATTATGACTAAATGCTAATGTATGAAAAGGAATTTTATATGTCACTATTTTCTTTCTTTATTTAATTAGCTGGTTTGTTTGTTTGATGATGAAATACATTGATCAGTATAGACAATTTGCATGTACAGTATGGGTGAAAATGAAAACATATACTATTTAAAATTTTAAATATGTATGCCATTAGTTTCTTACCCAGTGGAGCCAGCTATTAATTAGAATAAGTTAACAAAGTGCACACAGTTATCTATTTAGTGCCTAATATAGTCCACAATTTAAATATATCTTGAGACAAGATATTACATTCTGCGCCCATATCTAGCTTAAATTCAGCATTCTGTTTTAATATTTATCATTAGCATTTGTTTCTGTCTGACTTACATTGTTGTGCTTTCAGACTTTACTGCATCAGCTGTTTTTATTTTCATCTTAGTGTTCTAGTACAGAGACCTTTAGTGCAAATTCACTTCATTAACATTCATTTAGTATCCCTTTTCTAGTTTATATGCATTTATTGGGATCTATGTCAGAATTGCTTTGTCCTAAACACTATTGAGAGTAGATGAAAAAATAAGACATTTCTAAGGCAGTACTTGCTTGTAGAACCTTACATTTTACTGTTTGTTATTGGCCAGAAGGCTCATTTGAATTTTATTTATTTATTAATTTATTTTTTGTATTTGTCTGTTATTATTAGTCGCCTGCAAACAGTCGACTTTCCAGCCCTGTTAAACTATTGAGGTTTTACTCTGTACATGTGCACAGAGAAGCATGGCCTAATTTTTCAGGAGGCTTGTAAAACTACTGAGGCCTGACTCTGCACATGTACACAGAGAAGTGCTATTTGCTTAGGATAATTTTTTTTTTGTTTCCTCACCTGCTATCTGTTATCATAAGGCCTTTTGCTATTGTATAGTTTATAAACTGGGAGGAAATTTGTTGTTCTAGTGTTTGAAGATTGGTTTAACTGTTGTACTATAACAAATAATCACACTGAATTTGTTCTATTGCTTAAAGATTTGGTTTAGCTGTTTGTACTGTAACTAGTAATACATTGAAATGAGTTAATATACTTAATGCACTATCCTAATCTACATCAATATTTTCCTTCTCTTCCTAGGAATCTCTTACAATTTCTCCCTACCCAGCACACCCCATAGGAAAGGCTTTCAACACTAGGGACTGCTGCTGCTTGTGAAACGTCAACAGCTACACTCATGCTTATTATTTTCAAAAACGGAGACAAGGTAAATTACTTTTCACAGCTAACCCATTAATGTATGGGGATTTTTTAGTATAGTGTTCTGCTCGGGGGTCCGCAGCACTGGCAACTTCACACTAGACTACCCTGTTAGTCCTACTATCTCACTAAATTACTAACCCTAGGCAATCAAGTGAGATATATTGCAAGGAAACCTGCAACCTACCCAAACATTATTACCTTGCATTTGTACTCTCCTGCACTGACCAGACAAACAGATTGGCTCTGCAATCTCCTTCTCCTTTGCTTCTACCCGCTCCATTCACCCTTTGGGCTCACTCCACTCCCCTACCTTACCCTCAATTCCCACCCAGCCCTACTACTCCTACACTTATTCTAACCACAGGTCCCCTCCCCTACAGTCATCCAGTCCAGGTGCATCTCATCTTCATCCCCTCTCCTTCACTTCCTCCAATACTTAATCACCCTCCCCCATTTTAACCCTTAAAGTCCCATAGCCTTTTCTATACTCCTCCCTCGTACCCTCTCACAGTCCCCTACCATCAAACGTCTTCCTTCACACACACTATCGAACTACTCACGTATTTCTAATCATACCATGTCCCCTCTACTGTCTCAATTCCTTGTCTCCCTCACCTTTCTTCTTCTAATTCCTTTATACCATGCTACAACTTATTCCTCTAACAAACTACCTCTTCTTTCCTATCCCCCACCATCACTGCCAGCACTCATCCTCTCTCCTCCAGATTCCACTTTCACACTATATCCTCCTATCTAATTCAACCAAACCTTCTTCACTATATCAAACTAAAACCTCTTCCCTCTTCAATAAAACACCACATACCTAAAGCAATACTGCACCTCCTACAATTTTCTAAGAGCAAACCTAGAGCCCTACTCCAATTCCCCCTTAACTGCCTATACTTAGCAGGTGACATACACCTCAACCCCAGGACCTACTACCAGCAACAATCCATCTCCCCTTACCACCACCATGATCACCAACTCTAAGTATCTCAAAATTCTTACCATCGATGCCCAGATTCTAAAGAACAAAATAGCCCATTTCCATGCCTGGCTGTACCATATCCTTCCTGACATAGTAGCTGTCTCAGAGACATGGCTAAAATCCAACATTTCAGACTCTGAAATTCTTCCCTCTGGATTTCAAGCTCTCAGACATGACCACCTAAATAGGAAAGGTGGAGGAGTAGCCTTGATCTACTCAAGCCTACTCTCCATCACACCCTACCAAAACCCTATTCCTCAATTCAACAACGCTGAACTAGTCATAGGAATACTCAAAATAAATAACTATAAAAACATTTG
This sequence comes from Protopterus annectens, assembly GCF_019279795.1. Classification (NCBI taxonomy): domain Eukaryota; kingdom Metazoa; phylum Chordata; order Ceratodontiformes; family Protopteridae; genus Protopterus; species Protopterus annectens. The sequence goes on from NC_056733.1 coordinate 768,598,139, forward strand.
TTTTATAGCCCTCTATATCCCCCCTGGAAAAAATACATCTACACTCAAAGGCATTCCACTATGGGCCTCAACCAATATTAAGCTTGAGACTTACATCCTAGGAGATGTAAACATTGACTGGAACAAAATTGATAATAATAATCTCACCATCTCAATCAACCTATATAATTTCAGTCAACTTGCAAATACCATTACCAGAACTAATAAAAACAGCTCCCCAGGCTCCATACTTGACTGGATCCTAGTCTCTCATCCTAATAAAATCTCCCATAAGGGCACCTTACCATACTCCATTAGTGACCACTTGCCAGCCTTCGTCCATAGAGCAAATCCCTCCTCTCCTCACCAACACCAATATATCTACACACGAAACCTCTCAAACTTTAACTCCACAACTTTCTCGAATACTCTCAAACTAATAAACTGGGACAATCTAAAAACTCTTCCTTTAGACCAGGCCGTTGAACATTTCAACTCAATCTTCTTAGCTACCCTTAACTCCCATGCCCCCCTAGAACAAAATGTATAAAAAACAGCTCCGCCCCTTGGCTTACTAAAGACACCAAAATACTTATGAAACAAAAAGGGACAAAACCTGGAAACTTTACCATCGTAATAAGAACCCAGATACCCTTCTTAAATATAAACAACGCCATAACCTAGCCAAAAAACATATTATACAGGATAAAAAAGCATATTACCAAACTTCAATCTAATCATTCCAAAAATCCCAAACAATTCTGGAAGCCAATCATCTCTCTTCTCAACCCTGGTACCAAAAATAATCCTTGCCCTGACACTAACAAGTCTGACCCAGAAATAGCCATAGCTATTCAACTCTTTTTTTACTAACTCTATAGCAGAACTCACCAAGAGCTTCCCAAACAACAACTCCTCTCCACTACTCAAACCCTCCCCTCCACCATCCATCCCTTTTTCATCCCCCATCTTTCATCTCAAACCCATTTCCACCTCATATATAACTAAACTCCTCTCTAAGCTTAAGCCAGGCTCCAATGCCCCTGACAACATCCCCTCACTCTTTCTAAAACTTGCAGCGGATGGCATCGCCATCCCCATTAGCATTCTCATTTACAGATCCATACAGGAATCTTATGTTTCTAAACTGTGGTGTGCAGCCTTCATCCTACCCCTCCACAAAGGAGGCAAAAATAATAGCATCTCCAACTTCCGGCCCATAGCCATTCTATCACCTATTTCAAAAATACTTGAGAAATGCATCCACCTCCAACTCATGGCATTCCTTACAAGTAACCAAATCCTCTCCGCAACTCAACATGGATTTCGTCCAAGCCATAGCACAATAACTGCTCTCCTCTCTTTCCTAGACATAGTAAACCATGCCCGTGACTCTGGAGAACTTGTATCCACAGTCCTCCTTGACCTCTCCAAGGCTTTTGATACTGTCTCCCATTCCCATCTCCTAAACCACCTTGCTAATCTTAATCTCTCACACAACCCCCTTACCTGGTTCAGCAGCTACCTCTTTGACCGATCTCAAGCCGTAAAATGGAAAACTGGTACCTCAACCTTTCTCCCAACCCTAACCGGAGTCCCCAAGGATCCATACTCAGCCCGATGCTATTTAATATCTTTATTAATGAATTCCACACAGCCATTCCTAACACCAAGATAGTCCAATACGCAGATGACTCAACTCTAGTCTGCTCTGCTTCTAACCTCCATATACTCCAAACAAAAACACAAACTGCTTTTTCCACCACTGAGAACTGGATGCTTCAAAATCACCTCTCTTTAAATGCCAACAAATCTAAAATTCTACTATCCTCTCTCTCTAATTCTCACGCTCTTGACAAAACCTCCTTCAACATTATCAGCCATGCCAACTCCACTATTGAAGTTGTTCCTTTTGCTAAACTTCTTGGGGTCACTATTGATGAACATCTAAAATTCAATATCCATATTCAGCTAAACATTAAGAAAACACATCAGAAACTTGGCATGCTGTACAGGAACTCCCACTTTCTATCCCCTCCCACAAGACAGACCCTCGCCACTACCTACTTACTACAATCTCTGATGTATGGTGCCCCCCTACTAACCAACCTATCTTCCTCCATCTCCTCTAAACTGGAATCCTGTTACAACAAAATCTCAAAGTTTGCCACTAAGTCCATGTACTCTACCCACCACTGCATACCTCTCCACTGACTGCAATGGCTAGAACTTCCCAACTACCTGGACTTCCTCCAACTCACTAAAGCCCACAAGCTCATTTTTAAACCCACTAAGTGCCCTGCACTAACTGACATCTTACCATTATATACCCCTCACAGAACTCTTAAGATCTGCTCACCAAAATCTCATTTCTGTATACAAACCAAACTGTCCCTCAGGTCAGCTTCTCCTATCCTTTTCCTTAGCCAAGAAATGGAACTCTCTTCTTCCCTCTCTAAGAATTTCAGAAAACTTTGATTACTTCAAAACCCAGCTCCATTCCTACCTCTCCAATAACAGGAAATGCACTTGCACTCTATCTACCTAATCCTGCCTAATACATGAATACATACATATACATTACCCAATAGGAGTTCAATCTTATTTACTGTTTTCTTATAAATGTTTCTTTCATAGCATTGCTGCAGAGTCAAAGGTACAAAGCACAACGAAAAAGTTGAGGTAAAAAACACACACCTTTATCAAACACAAAAGAGATATCCAGAAAATTAACGAATGTCTTAGAATAATCAGCCTTAAAGTGTAGAAAGGAAGTAGTATTATTCAAATATATAATATAGTCTTGTAACTCACTGGATGTTCCTTTCCATAAAAGAAAGCAATCATCTACGAATCTCTGATATAAAACTATATTTTCATTCAAAAAGGTAGTTCCATTACCAACATAAGATTTCTCCCATTCATAGAGAACAATATTTGCATATGTATTTGCTACCGGGGTTCCCATAGCCACCCCCGTTTGCTGCAAATAATATTCCTTATTGAATATAAAGATATTATTTTTTAAAACTATATCCAACAACATGCAAATGTTCTCTGTGTGCCTAACAGTAAAAGTGGAAGAGTGACTTAAAAATTCCCTTATTGAATTGATGCCATATTCATTTGGTATGACAGTAAATAATGAAGTAATATCTAACACAACCATGTATATATTCTGACAATCCATGTTAGATTGCTTAACTTTTAAATACCATGTTCTAAGTTTAATAAGAAAATCAGTGCTGTCTTTAAGGACAGTTTCACATTTACCCAAAAGTGGTTGTAACTGCCTCTGTAAATACAGAGAGATAGGTTCTGTTATCCAACCATTTCCTGAGACAATAGGTCTCATAGGGGGATTTTCACATGATTTATGCACTTTCAGAATGCCATATAGTTGGGGAACGATAGGACTAGAAACAGTAAAAAAATGAAAAAGATCCAAAGAGATGTCACCTGACAACTGTAAGTCATATATACACGTTAACATAACAAATACACTTTTTTACATCAGCATATTGTATCAATTTGTATGCAGTAGCATCCCCAATCAAAGATAATACTGAGCTTATATACTTGTTCCTATCCATTAGAACTATGGAGCCCCCTTTATCAGCCTGCTTTATTACCACATTAGGTTCACTTTTTAATTCAGACAATGCTTTGTATTCATCATAAGAGAGATTGTAACGTCCATTAGCTTTTCTATTACTATATACATGTCTTATTTCAGTTTCACATAAGTCATTAAATGCCAGTAAAACTGGAGCATACACTGGTACAAACTTACTATGTCTTTTACAAGCAGTGGAGTCAAAAGTATCACTTTTAAACATCACTTTTAGTGCTACAGATCTAATAAACAATTTTAAATCAGTTATAACTTATACCATGTCTTCCACACTTGTAGGTATAAAATTCATACCTTTGCTCAAAAGAGAATAATGATGGTCATTCACAACAAAGGAAGATAGATTTACTATGCCTGCTACTGCCTTCTGGCTAATTTCAGTTGCTTTGGGGGGCTCTCATTCTTCCGTTTATTGTCCTGCCCTACCATATTGTTCCTATGTTTACTTCTTCCCCTCGACGTTGACCTCGAGCTGTTTGAGCGTTCTTTGATACGTTCCGCTTGCTGCAGTTGAAAAGGTTTAAAGAAATTATTTAAAGTTTGTTGTGAAGATCGTAAAGACAACCCAGGTCCACCTTCATTAGTAGCTGTTGAAACAGTGGATGTAGAAGCAGATTCAGTAACTGCACAAGCCACAGTGCTACTTAGAGCTGCCACTATTAATTATTATTATTTGCAGCAAACGGGGGTGGCTATGGGAACCCCGGTAGCAAATACATATGCAAATATTGTTCTCTATGAATGGGAGAAATCTTATGTTGGTAATGGAACTACCTTTTTGAATGAAAATATAGTTTTATATCAGAGATTCGTAGATGATTGCTTTCTTTTATGGAAAGGAACATCCAGTGAGTTACAAGACTATATTATATATTTGAATAATACTACTTCCTTTCTACACTTTAAGGCTGATTATTCTAAGACATTCGTTAATTTTCTGGATATTTCTTTTGTGTTTGATAAAGGTGTGTGTTTTTTACCTCAACTTTTTCGTTGTGCTTTGTACCTTTGACTCTGCAGCAGTATATACTTGGTGTTCCTTTGGTGCTTTATACTGCAAGTTGGGTTTTTCAGCCTGTAGCAGCCAAAGATGGAGTCTAGAAATCGTTTAAAGCATCTCTTTGAAAAAGAGATTAATCCTTTGTTACTTGTTACAACAGAGATTCCGGTACTTCAACACAAGACTACCACTATTTCATCTACTAATGCGTTGGACTTTGAACATAAAGTACAAATATTGGAAAGGAAGGTTAGTACCTATAAGCGTTTGCAATGGCAACGTTTTAGCTTTGATGCTTATCTGGAAAAAGGTATTGCACCACGTGGTTTGAGGGTATTAAAAATGCCCTCATATGGAAATACATATCCTGAACTGTTAAAGCAGTGGCAGTGCTTAAATTTGAAGTTAAGCCATGACTACATGGTACTTATGAATAAGTTCTTTAGTGACATTGAGAATGAAATGAAAAAAGAAATTCTCACACTGGAAGATGAACTTTTATCTTTGTCATGTTTTTCATCCATGCAAACTGTTTACCAGTCCATGTTGGATAGGCTAGCCACCATGGATGATCGACTAGAAACTGTGAAAAAAAGAAAACTTGTACGTGACATGGGAGATTACCAATCAGGTAATATTTTCTCATGGCCTAAAGTTGAAAGAATTGTTCCACAAGTGAATAAACCTAACAACTTTAATAGTGAATGTGTACCTACAACAATGAAGCAGAAAGCATATACTACACCTTTAAATTCCCTAGATGAGTTTCCCCTGTTAACAACTAATGCTTTGAACTTGGAGCCAGAACTGCTATCCACTTCACATAGCGATGACATCACTGAGGGCGCGGCAGCTCTAAGTAGCACTGTGGCTTGTGCAGTTACTGAATCTGCTTCTACATCCACTGTTTCAACAGCTACTAATGAAGGTGGGCCTGGGTTGTCTTTACGATCTTCACAACAAACTTTAAATAATTTCTTTAAACCTTTTCAACTGCAGCAAGCGGAACGTATCAAAGAACACTCAAACAGCTCGAGGTCAACATCGAGGGGAAGAAGTAAACATAGGAACAATATGGTAGGGCAGGACAATAAACGGAAGAATGAGAGCCCCCCAAAGCAACTGAAATTAGCCAGAAGGCAGTAGCAGGCATAGTAAATCTATCTTCCTTTGTTGTGAATGACCATCATTATTCTCTTTTGAGCAAAGGTATGAATTTTATACCTACAAGTGTGGAAGACATGGTAAAAGTTATAACTGATTTAAAATTGTTTATTAGATCTGTAGCACTAAAAGTGATGTTTAAAAGTGATACTTTTGACTCCACTGCTTGTAAAAGACATAGTACGTTTGTACCAGTGTATGCTCCAGTTTTACTGGCATTTAATGACTTATGTGAAACTGAAATAAGACATGTATATAGTAATAGAAAAGCTAATGGACGTTACAATCTCTCTTATGATGAATACAAAGCATTGTCTGAATTAAAAAGTGAACCTAATGTGGTAATAAAGCAGGCTGATAAAGGGGGCTCCATAGTTCTAATGGATAGGAACAAGTATATAAGCTCAGTATTATCTTTGATTGGGGATGCTACTACATACAAATTGATACAATATGCTGATGTAAAAAAGTGTATTTGTTATGTTAACATGTGTATATATGACTTACAGTTGTCAGGTGACATCTCTTTGGATCTTTTTCATTTTTTTACTGTTTCTAGTCCTATCATTCCCCAACTATATGGCATTCCGAAAGTGCATAAATCATGTGAAAATCCCCCTATGAGACCTATTGTCTCAGGAAATGGTTGGATAACAGAACCTATCTCTCTGTATTTACAGAGGCAGTTACAACCACTTTTGGGTAAATGTGAAACTGTCCTTAAAGACAGCACTGATTTTCTTATTAAACTTAGAACATGGTATTTAAAAGTTAAGCAATCTAACATGGATTGTCAGAATACATACATGGTTGTGTTAGATATTACTTCATTATTTACTGTCATACCAAATGAATATGGCATCAATTCAATAAGGGAATTTTTAAGTCACTCTTCCACTTTTACTGTTAGGCACACAGAGAACATTTGCATGTTGTTGGATATAGTTTTAAAAAATAATATCTTTATATTCAATAAGGAATATTATTTGCAGCAAACGGGGGTGGCTATGGGAACCCCGGTAGCAAATACATATGCAAATATTGTTCTCTATGAATGGGAGAAATCTTATGTTGGTAATGGAACTACCTTTTTGAATGAAAATATAGTTTTAGATCAGAGATTCGTAGATGATTGCTTTTTTTTATGGAAAGGAACATCCAGTGAGTTACAAGACTATATTATATATTTGAATAATACTACTTCCTTTCTACACTTTAAGGCTGATTATTCTAAGACATTCGTTAATTTTCTGGATATTTCTTTTGTGTTTGATAAAGGTGTGTGTTTTTTACCTCAACTTTTTCGTTGTGCTTTGTACCTTTGACTCTGCAGAAGTATATACTTGGTGTTCCTTTGGTGCTTTATACTGCAAGTTGGGTCTTTCATAGCATTCTCAGAAGATTTAAAACCTCAGTATAATGGTGACTCTGTACTACAGACCTCTAATTGCATTTACATGTAAATATGCATTGTATACCATACTATGTTGATATTCTACTGTGCTTATGTTTTATGCATTGTATACCATACTATGTTGATATTCTACTGTGCTTATGTTTTACTACATAATTTTTACTAATTGTTTAATTTTTACTATGTCTACTATGTTCTCTGGAGCTTTTCTCCCTGGGCCTCCACTGAAAATGGGCTCCTTGAGCCCAGTAGACCTCCCCGGTCATCAAACTGAAAATAAATAAATAAATAAATAAATAAATAAATACATTTGTGTGACCTTGCATTCATTCATTCATTCATTCATTCATTCATTCATTCATTCATTCATTCAGACAATAAGTAATCACACTACTGACTGAGACTGTTTTATACCAGATTTGACTAAGTAAAAACCAAAAATCACCTAAGATAATTACTTTAACATTTCTTACTGAGTTACTGAAACAGTGCTGCACTTATTTTTAGCATTTATTGTGAGATGAGTCAGAATCACTTTTGTTTAATACTCCAGTGAGACTAGAGGTAAAAACTAAGCCATTTCCAGGCATCTAGAAAAAAAAGTACTTAAATAAATTTTTTTGCACTCTACTAGAGAAGATCTGAGTCACTTCAAGGCTTGTGATTGATAAAAAAAATTAGAGTGTGCTGTTCTGTTATTGATCAGAATGCCATTTTGAATCTTTTGAATTTCTCTGCCTTTATAAGTTAACCAAGTATGCCTGACACTCCTTATGGTATATGAGTTGTTATCCATGCCCTGGATAGATGCAAGAACTTAGAAACCTAACTTTTCCTTTAATAGCAGCATCAACAACTATTTGAATATTTAGTCCTCAGTCATTGCTCAATGGGTGACTAATTTACATGAAGAAGGACATTGCTGTTCATGAGCAGACTAAGACTGATGTTTTAACTCGGGTACCACTTTAATATACCTGTTCTAAATGCTATCAAGACCACTCCCACTGCAGTTTGCTACAGCATCTGAAGCATGGACATGCACTTTTCAATGGTCTCTGTAGCCAGCATTGTTGAAATGGGCATCCTGAGGCCATATAGCAACTGTCTCATGTTTCCTGACAACCACCTGTGACTTAGGTACATGGACACAGTGTGTGAGAGATGTAGTTATATAATGACACTGGAGGCAAAGCTCTCACATAAAACCATGACATTTAGCAAACAGGCTGCCAGTTACACACAACACCACATTATACCTATCTCAGCACTGCATAGAGCTAGAAGTAAATGATGGCATTTACTCAGACCCAGAGGAAATAGCCAATTTATCTGCAGACACATTTTGTTCAAACTTCACCCTCCCTCTCTCCGCAACATTCCCAACATTCTCAGCTCACATACCTGCATCTATGCTGCCCCCAAATCTCTCAAGAACAAGTCCTCAAGACACTATATAAGGCCAAGAAGGCAACTTCTATGAGGCCTGATAACATACAAGGAAGCCTATTGGCTAGTCTGAAATAGGACCTGTCAACCCTCCTGCATTTATTTAATTACAGCCTCCAAACAGGTTATGTAACGGATAAATGGAGGACAACAACAGTCATCTCCCTGCACAAGGATGGGGTGTCTACTCACCTAGATAATTATAGGCTCATAAGTCTGAAAATCCTTATCTATAAAGCTATCAAAAGGATCATTATAGAATTAATAAACAAGGACATAAGCAACTTGCAAACTCTTGACCCAAGCCTGTTCAGTTTTATAAAAGCCAGATCCTGCCTATTCAACCTGGTTGACTTTTTCAAGAAGGTTACTGAAGTAATGCATGGGAAAAATTCAGTACACACTGCATATGTAGATCTCACTAAGCTGTTTGACACTGTTCTACACTCAGGTATTGTCAAGATACTCTCACATCTAAATGTCAATACCTGTGTAATTTGTTGGATAACAAACTGGATCACAAACAAAACCCAGGAAATTAGGGTGAGGGGATCCATCTCAGCCAAAAGACTTGTCACAAGCAATGTGCCACAAAGGTCTCACCTTAGGCCACTTCTCTTTTACATTATTTCTTGGAGATCAAAGTCAATATTAAGGGCTTATGGCTCACAATGTTTGCTGATGACTGCAAACTAAGTGCTATTCTCAACTCTCTAGTGGACTCTATGAGATTTCTTTGTCATAAAATATCTGGTGTTAAAACCATGGACTAAAATTAAATGCCATTAGAGGTAGAATAGTATCCTCTGGCAAGCAAGACATCCCCTGCAACTATTACATTGGTAACACACGCCTAAAAATCAATCCAGTAGTTAGGGACCTGGGAACATGTGTAGACTGCAAATCATCCTTTAATAACCATTTATTCACTATTGTAAGACTATCTTTTTTTCATTGCCCTGTTTATTAGCAAGCATATGGTGTCCAGGTGCAGATATGTGATCACTACACTGTATTTGGCACTTCAGCAGATTATTGATAATAATGACCCCTTTGACATGTATCTGTCCAAACACTTACAACAACTTGAATGCCCACAGTATTTTGTCACCAAGAAAATCAAATATCTCAATCACAACTATATACTGATCATCTCAAAGCCTTCTTCCTATTCTTGGTATCATGCAGGTTGCTGAGGAGGTAGCCTCTGCCTCACATAGACAGCCTCATAAGATCCCACCCTCTCAGACTTACTGCACATCCAGTGGTGTCATAAATACTTGCTCAAGAGAGCCTAATCTCTTCTGCAACATAAATATAACATGTTGGATGAATAGATATGTATCACAGACAATTCCACTTCTTTGGAATTGTCATCCTCTCCATATAAAACAAAGTACTTTGATTTCTCCTTTCGAATGCAGTCTGGATGAGTGGATGGGAAACTGTAAATTCATCCCTAGAATAGTACCCTTGTCCCTCATGGACAGGGATAATTTTGAAATGTTCTACTTGCTCTGGGTTATTCATATTTAAATTATGAGATCCTTCAGGGTCAACAGCCTAATAAGAAACTATGAAATTATCTGTAACATAGTTGTAGGCTACACACTCACGTGCGCTAGCCTCCTCTGTGTATTTAGAGTTATTTAAGTTGCTGCATTTCTGTTATCTGTGAAAAAAGAAAAAAATACAAAAAAATAATCTCCCTGCTTTCCCACCTTTCTGTACTAGTCTAGTCCGGTTTTCAGGCTTCGCTGAATCCAGGACTGTGGTTAAGGTTCCTGTGTTGCCCATATCATACTTGAATAGTTAGGTGGCTTCCTTGTTCACTGTGAGAGAGGGAACTCTGAGCAGCCTATCTGTCCCTGTACGAGTGGTCCCAGCCCAGCAACTTGTAGCTCATTGACCATATTGGGCTAATTTCTATCCTTTTGTTCTCCCTGGTATAAAAATTGCTTAGCGCGGCTTTGCGTGATTTTGCGCATCGGGCAGCGCTGGTTAATCGGGTTTAAACTATTCCCTTCTCCACAAAGTCTACTCTTCACTTTTTCCCTTGGAACTGCTCTAACTCTCAGATTAAGCACTCTATTCTAAATCTAAAACCCTGCACTTGCTCATATAAGCAATTTGTATAAGCTAAACATTAATAATCTAAATAAGCACTACATCCTCATATACTCCCCTTGAGTACTTTATCCGCTATTGGTCCTTTCTGATTCAGTTGCAAAGGAGTTCCCTATACTATTCTAGCATGTCCAAAGGTCAGTTACTGGTTTCCTCTCCAGTCCAGCTAGTGAATCTGGGAATCTTGAGGCAATGTTACAACTGCCTCATGTACACAGACAACCCTCTCCTCCTCCCAAGTACAAATATATGTGAGAGATGCAACCATATAGCCAAACTGAAGGCTAAGCTCTCTCGACTTAGTACTGGCATAACCAGTCTGGAGGGGAAGGTAACCACACAAACCACAAATCCAGTATTACATAGTCCTACCACAACTGCAGAACAAGCACATAAACACACAAAAACATACTCGGAGGCTCTAAATAAAAATCTGCCAAAACAGCAGAGACCTCCAAAGCAGACACCCAAGTGACTGCTACCCCAAAACAAAACACAGGCAACACATAGCTCACAAAGTCAGTGTGCCAAACAGCCACAGCCCTTAAGGCTTAACAACATACCTGATACACTTGTAATAGGTGACTCTATAGTCAGACACACTGACGTCCCGCTCACCAGGCTGAACAAAGAAAAGGTCACAGTGAGCTGCCTGTCGGGCGCTAGAATCCGCCACATAACACAAGCACTCAGGTCACTCCAAAGCAAGTACAAATATGACTCAGTCATTGTCCATGCTGGTGTGAATGACCTGAGACATACCTCCCTGGACTGCATGAAAAGAGACATAGAGAAGCTCTCTGATCATGTAGTCCAGGCCGGTATGACCCTGACCTTGAGCAGCATCTTACCTTCACCAAGAATGATGCCTCAGTATAAAGACAAAATGATCAATTTCAACAATTGGCTTAAGTATTGGTGTCATTCAAAGGGGATCCAGTATCTGTCTGCCTGGGATGACATGCTCGACAAGCCACGTTGCTTTGCAAGGGACAGCTTGCACCTGTCACCCCTGGGCTTTCGGATATTGGCAAAGGCTCTTGCCACCCCCATAGTGCCTTTTTTAGGCAAGGCTCAAAAGACAAACCCACCTCCTTAGACAACACAAGTAGAAAGAAACTAAGGGTAATGCTGCTCAACGCCAGAAGTCTAAACCTCAAGATGCAAGCTCTCGAAGCCCTCCTCAGTATGGAGAACATCGATGTCTGTGCAGTGACAGAAACCTGGTTCAAGGCTCCCGAGAGCACCCCAGCACTACCAGGTTATACCTCATATCATGCTTTTCAGCCCCAAAACTCAGACTGAACCAGAAAAGGAGGGGGAGTATCCATATTCATCAACACCACCCACACCTCCAGGTTAGTGGCATTGCAAGAAGCATCGGAGACCATCCATGTGCAACTAACAGTGGGCAAAACTGCCTTCCAGTTTGTAGCATGCTACAGACCACCCTCTCAAACTCAGGAACCCCACTCGGCCTTCCTGAAGACACTGGAGAATATGAAGGTCTCTCCAAACACCATCATATTGGGGGACTTCAACTATCCAAACATAGACTGGGAGCATTACTCAAGCCCCAACACCCTAGCCCAGAGGTTCCTAGAATTCATAAACTCAAATGCTATGGAACAATTGGTCACCACTCCCACAAGAGGGGAAAACATACTAGATCTGATCATCACCAACATGGGGATACAATGTTCCATAGTAGAAGTATACCGCTCATTGGTAAGATCGGACTATAAATTAATCTCACTAAAAATCCACATCCCACCCCCCACCCCCAGCACAAAAGACCACAGTGAAGAACTTCTCAAAAGCTAATGTCACACTTCTTCAAACCAAAGTGGAATCCTTCAAGGCCCCCAGGCCAGTGGAAACCACAGCCCTATCTGCTGAATCCTTTATAAACGCATTCTATGGACACCTTCAGGAATGCATGGATCATGCAATCCCATATTAAACCAAGACCCATTCCCCCAAAGGCAGGCGTCCTGTCTGGTGGACCCCAGCCATAAATAAGCTATACAACAGAAGGAGGAAGCTACTACATGATAGAGCAAAATCCCTAAAAGGGAAGGCATCTCTGATCAGTACTAGCAAAAAACTACGATCACTCATAAAATCATCCAAGGCCACTTTCAAGAGAAAAATTGCACACGCAACAAAAGATAATAATAAGGCTTTCTTTAGTTATGTTAGAAACCTGGGTGGCAACTTCCAGATATGCTCAGAGTTAGTCCATAATAACAAAAAATACACTGAACCCTCAGACATTGCCAACATCCTGGCAGACAGGTTCAGTGCAAACTTCTCCCCCCCCCAAAAGGACAAATATCTATTCCAGCAGAGTGTTGCCTCCCTGAAATCTCAGATGCCCAGGTGAGAGCCGCCCTCTCCAAAGCAAAAAACACAGCATCAGTGGGACCGGACGGTGTCCCAGCATGCGTGCTACATGAACTCCAAAAAGAGCTATACCCTGACATAAAGCTGCTATTCAATCTTAGCCTTACTATAGGATATGTACCCAAAGAATGGCGTACAGCAACAGTGGTCCCACTCCACAAAGGGGGCGCCTCTATGGACCCTGGAAACTACCGCCCCATAAGCCTGACTAGCCTGGTCTGCAAAGCTATGGAGAGGATCATTATGGAGCTCATAAACAAAGACATTGGGGACCTACAGACACTGGATCCTACCCAATTCGGCTTTGTCAAGGACAGATCCTGCATCCTGAACCTGGTAGATTTCTTTGAAACAGTCACCAAGGCCATTGATGAGGGTAAGGTGGTCCACACAGCCTAGCTAGACCTTGCAAAAGCCTTTGACACAATACCCCACTCGGGCATCGTAGACAAACTCTCCAGCCTAAATATAAACCCCTATGTCATAAGATGGGTTGCAAACTGGCTCAAGGACAGAACCCACATGGTCAGAATTGCTGGAGCCATGTCAGACTCTAAACCAGTTACAAGTGGTGTCCCACAGAGCTCAGTCCTGGGACCTCTCTTATTCGGAATATATTTTTCTGAGGTACAGGCTAACACGGGAGGACTGTGGCTGACCAAGTTCGCAGATGACTGCAAACTGGGTGCCATAATTGACTCTCCAGCTGACACAAGCATCCTCCAAAAGGGTCTCATAGAGATGTAAAAACTGGTGCCAGAGCCATGGCCTTAAACTAAATGCCAAAAAGTGTATAGTTATACCCTTTGGCAAAAACAAAGTGCCCACAAATTACCACATAGGAAGTATTCCATTGAGTACAGAAGAAGTAATTAGGGGCCTGAGGACCCAAGTTGATAGTAACCTCTCCTTTGACAACGACATTGCCAAAGTGGTTAGAAAGACCTTCCATATAGCCCACCTTATCATGAAAGGATTCACATCTAGATCAAGGGAGGTCATTGTGCCCCTTTACTCATCCCTCATCAGGCCCATAATTGAGTACAATGCCCCATTTGGGATGTACCTTACCCGACACCTGCAGCAACTAGAAATACCCCAAAAGTACCTCACTAAGAGGATCATGGGACTCAAACAGATGCCATATGCTGCTAGGCTAAAGAAACTCCAGCTCTACTCAGTTGCATACCGCCTACTCACAAGCGATCTATGCCTGATGTACAAAGCCATGTCCAACCCGGAATTAATGGACATGCTCCACCTCAGAAAATCCAAATCCCTTAGAGCTACGCGATCAAGTGACTTGAACCTCAACACAGAAATAATTAGGACATCCTGGAGGGACAGATTCATAACCCAGAGGCTCCCTTCACTCTGGAATAGAATCCCAGTCCATGTTAGGCAGAGCCCCTCACTGACTCTCTTCAAGAAAAATCTTGATGAGTGGATGGGAAATCATAGGTTTACCCTGGGGATCACTTCTGTGCCACTACTAGACAGAGGCACAGTAAACACAACCTTAAAAAGGGCACAGTAAACTCATTCCAAGGGGTGGCGAAAGCCAAACACACTCTGGCTAGGCTTGTAAATGCCCTAGGGCAGATAGCCTAGTATGAACCTATGAACCTATAAATTCCATTTGCTGCTGCACCTCATTTTCTTATTTTTAATCAGCAACATGCAAATTCATCTCAACATACTTGTCTTTGCTTTTACACAGCCTAATAAAATGGACTCTTTTAGCACAGGTTCTACAAGTTACATTAAATGCAGGACAAGGGTTCTGACACTTTTATAGCCATGCCTGGTATGTAAGGTGTGAGTCTTAGTTGTATGAGTCACCTTGTAGCTGTTTTTCTGCACTTACTCATGTTTCTCATTGTCATGTCATTGTTGCAGCATGCATTCACTTTATTATTTTTGATTTTTTTTTATTTGAATAATATAATTTCCCTCATTTTCTCATTTTTAACTTTGCATTAGTAGTTTCACTTATTTTGTACACAAACTCAGCATTTGATAAGGCTAGATTGGTCCCTGTTAATATCCTACCCCATTGTTTTATACTCTAACCCGGGAATTCAATAAACTCCATTTAGACTTTACACAAAGCCTATGCACTGTTTTCTCGTTAGCTCAATGAGCGACAGCGCTAATCGCATATTCATGTTGCACATCACACTTACATGAATACAAGCAAGGTTTCATGGCAAGCAACAGTGCTGTTGCTTTTAAACTGTACAGAGTAACACGATCACAGAAACATAAAGAATTCAAGTGCCTATGAACAAACCTGCTCGACAAGATTGTACAGACAGCCACAATGACTACCAGGTTTGCAAATACTGCAATAACAGAAGTAATTGTTCTCTCTTAGTCCACTTTTTTACTGTGTTATTACTGTATTATTACTGCAATAACAACAGTAATAACACAGTGGACTAAGAGAGTGAAATGTACTCAACTACAATTATTTGTAGAATGAAATAATGGGCATGAGGGAACAGCAAAGGCAAATACAGTGAAACAGACACTAGGCAGGGAAAGTGTGCTGATGAAAATGAGCACAGACATAATGACAGGAAGGAAGAAAGAGGAAGAGGGCATAGTAAATATGGCAATGTCCCCAGGATAGGATATGTCAATGTATGTACACTTCAAAGACAGGCAGTAGCTTTACATTAAGCACATATGTAGATAGCACAGTATTTACTGCTGTTCTTCTACTTCTTGCACAAGTATATTATGTCATCACACATAATAGTACATATGTGATGGTCACACAAGGTTACATATCAATAGAAGTAAATGGTTGTGATATAAACATCACTGACATGCTCAGTGGAGAAGACATTTGTCCAAGGATGGTATATCCAATGAGGGGTTTGTGCATAGTGTGAAGATCTGCAACATTTCTT
Source organism: Protopterus annectens (assembly GCF_019279795.1). Taxonomy (NCBI): domain Eukaryota; kingdom Metazoa; phylum Chordata; order Ceratodontiformes; family Protopteridae; genus Protopterus; species Protopterus annectens. Next base: position 768,614,230 of record NC_056733.1, read on the forward strand.
ACTTGAATATGACTGACATGTCAGCATACCTCTCAAACAATCATGGACACATAGCAACAGACACTTAGTCAAATGTGGCAGAAACAGGCCCAATCATGGACATTTTTAAAGTATTATGACCATTAATCTGTGGCATTGACAGAATATGTGAGTCTAACTTATTATACATATTCTTCAGGAAAAGACTTGTACAACTGTAATGATTGTCAGTATTTTATAAGGGGAATTCACCACCCCTTCCCCAAGAATAACCACTTCTTTGAGGTATTAAGAGGGACAGTGTTAAATCTAGAGTTAAAAATCAGGGGTTACCATGGCCATTTGAGAAATTTGCATGACACATAAGAAACAATCCACACCTGCAGGAATCAAACCCATGCCATCAATGTTGTCACTGAGCTGTATGGTTACTGGGTGCAGCACAGAAATACTTATAATGCAAGTATCCAGTAGAATGCCTTTAAAGGAAGTCTGCTCTGTCAAATCCTAATGGGTATGGATCCCAAAGAATAGTTCTGTATGGCTGACAAGATATGTGGGGCCTTACTGTGCCAATGTGATAAACTTGATTAAAACATCCCTGGCTGGCATAGCTATTGGATATACAGATAACAACCTTTACAAAAAACACACTATTATGAGTGGATTCCCTACACACAGCTGTGTATTGCATGCTTCTGCCACATGTAATAGCAATGGATATTGTCTGAAGCATCTGCTATTAATGTGTGAATTAAGAAGTGATGCATTATAACGAATGGTACAGCAGTACTGAGACTGATGGCAATGCATCAGATATGCCCATGTGCACAGAAAGTACAGCAGTGCAAAGTCTAGTGTCAACGAGCAAGGAAGCTGTCTTGGAAATATTCTACACATACCAAACAATACATTGTGCATGCTCTATAAGTACATGTCAAAAGTCAGCATGTGTGTCACACAGTCACTGTCCCCTTGATATTGCTAATGAAAATGTTATACTGCCATGAAATCCTAACATGCATGCATATGTGCTCATGCAAACTATCAAGTGGTAATACTGACATGATGTAGTGGTATGTCTGTGACAAAGTTTAGTCACACTATAGTTGTATCTATGCTACAACTGGACTTCAAGCTGTACTTCACCTCCAAATAAAATGTTGGGTCTGAATCACATGTAAAACAGTGGAACTGTTAACACAGTCATTCATCTCTATCTGTTTCACATCATTACATCAGTCGTACATCGTATGCCTATATATTTATCAGTGGATGTGTGTGTGTGTGTGTGTGTGTGTGTGTGTGTGTGTGTGTGTGTGTGTGTGTGTGTGTGTTAGTGTGTGTGTGTTAGTGCGTGTGCGTGTGCGTGTGCGTGTGTGTGAGGACCCTGACACCATATGTGGGCACATTACAATTGTAGTGGATGCAGTACATGCAGAACAGTTAATGACACAAATGCTGACAGTCAGATAATGCTACTGGAGAACACCTGTATAGTCCTTATGAACAGAAACGCAACAGTGCAGACAATGAATTCACCAAGGTAGCATGTGAATCCAACATCTCATCTTTGTATATATAACAGCATTATAACATGTGGATGAACCTAGATGCATGTGTTCATTTAATCAGAATGACATAATATTGATTTATGTCAGATAATTCCAGATGCTAGATATACACATGCACACCTATTTCATCTATCTTGCTGATGTTGCATGACAACTGTGTAGAATGTTGTTAGAGTGCAGTTTATAGACAATGACATCATTGGTGTCTGCAGAGAAGATGTTGGCAGGGGTGTCTGATATAGCTGTGGAGTCCCATCCTGGTCACACCTCTGAACCTCTAAAAGCAAGAAATCTTGACAAAGCCATAAATAATGGGGGAACAAAGGCCCAAAAATAGGGAACACTTTATAAATACAGCTCTTATGATATTTGAAAGTTAATAGAATAACATGTTTTGGATTAGTATGAATTTTCTGAGTGTTATGAAGTCTGTAACTCAAATGTCTGCCATTTTTTTCTGACTTCAGTTCAATGATTTGCCAGTGATTTACCAGAAAACCATAATTTTATCAGAAACAGACCAAAAATATAAGACAAAAATCTGGACATGCTGCAAAAACCTGTACAATTGAAAGTTATTATCCTAGTATAGAATTGTCTATAAACTGATAGTTGAATGAGGAGCAACACCCCCACACTTAAGTTTACTGATATGAGATTAGAGCCCCTACCTAGTCACACAAACTCCAGAACACTGCACTTAACTCTAGCACCATGGCACCAGTCTGCTTTTAATAGTGTCAGAGTGCATTTTATAGAGGATGACATCATCAGTGTATGCAGAGAAGAAGATGTTGGCAGGAGTGACTGACATAGCTGTGGACTCACATCATGGTATAGAATTGCCTCCAGGCTGATAGTTGAATAAATAAACACATTCAAGTTGACTGCTGCAAGGAAAGATTAGAACCCTTATCTATTTAATTACACAAACAGAAAAACAAAGTATGTCATGATCATACCACTGAAGAAGTTTGTTTTCAACAGTGTCACAGTGCACTTAATAGAGGATGACATCATCAGTGTATGTTGAGAAGATGTTGGGAGTCTTATATGAAATTGCTGCAGAATCAAGTAGTAGAGTAAAAGTATTCGATTGCTACTTGAGTGAGGGTATCACGACTTGGACTTTTGCTCTTCTGATTACACACACACAAGTTGACTGCTGTGAGATTAGAATTTCTACTTAATTAATTACAAAAGGTAGAGAATACAAATTCTACTTGAGTGAGGGCATCAGGACATGGACTTTTGCTCTTCTGTTTACACACACACAAGTTGACTGCTGTGAGATTAAAACTCCTACTTATCTAATTACAAAAGGCTGAGAATACAATACTTAATGCTTATGCTACCACAGAAGTCAGATTTTAGTTGTGTCATTCATAGTACGCTTTATAAAGGATGACATCATCATATTGTCACAGGTAACATATACTGTTATGAGACTTGTTTGCAAAGCCAGGACTTGTGATATGATTGTTTGAATGCAGTTTGCAAAAAGTACATATTAAATGCATCTTGGCAACCTAGGTGAAAGAAGCTGTCATGAATGCATACTGCAGAAGTGAAATGACATGTACTTGTTTCTCAGAATGTTGTGTAGATGATACACATACATACACACACACACACACACACACACACACACACACACACACACACACACACACACACACACACACACACAAGCACACACTTTGGAAACACTAGCAGTGCAATGATGCATATTCAGATGAAGGTATGTCCAATTAATACAAGTTACTGACACTATCAATGGGATATGTTCATGGATGACCAATGTCCAGTGCCACTGTAAACTCATACCATATGTGACAATGCAGTTATGCTCTGTAATTCTGCAGTCTGATAAAGGACCAAGTGTTGCTATATCATTTGTACATTGCTGCAGGGCACATATCAGACAATATGTGTTCAGTCAAGCACACAAGTTACTGCCCTTCTTTTGTGTTTATGAATGCATATATTTTTAGGAAAGGATTGCAGCACAGTGACCAGTGTTAGACATGCTAAACACCTCTTGACATAGTGCAAAACTGAGATATTGATCTGTGCAGATGATGACAAAGTATTAGCTCATGCATGATTTTAATTTCAAGAATTCAAATTGGACATGGGAAGTAGCAGTGTCCACTGTGCTCATTGCCAAACTATGGGCAAATATGGATATATAGTAACTGACCTGATCAGAGTTAACTACAAAATACATCTGTTGTGAATGTTTCATGTGTCAGGCTTGCAAGATATGTTATAGGAGAAATTGCTGGCAGCAAGCATGATGTGTGTGCTGTAGTTTATCTTTGCAATGTATTGGCCAACGTTTTATTAAACAAATAACTGTTAGCCCTGTTTTCCCCATTTGCACAATGTTAAGTGTAGAGCAAACATGGTTCTCTTTTTAAGGAAAACAGTGAAAATTTTAATATAGTATGCCTTCCTTCGTGCAAACATGCTCAGTGGCGATGCATGGCTGAAAGCACTGTAGACTGTGCTGAGTGGAAAATACACCTGCTGCCCATTTTTCTCTGTGACACAATGTGTAAGAGAAGTGAAATTCTGATCAGACCACATGTGAACCAGGGTACAAATCCAGATTTCTCTTTATTTTATAACTGGTGTCACAATGTCATCAGGATCGCAAATGTGAATATCAATTACTACAGTAAAGTTTGTCATTCCCCAAATTGTATCATTAATGCCTTCTTCAATTCACTTCTACAACTAGTTGGCCTTACTGCAAATCACAAGTTAATTGTGTGTACAGCTTGCTACAAATGACAAGGGGTGGTACATCTTTTGAAATGAGTATTATGACTCAGCAGATATTCTAACTATGTGTGTAGGGCCAGATATCCCAGAAAGTGTTTGCATTACTCTTCTTCATGATAAGGGCATTTTACATATCATATTTGATGAACGTTTCATCCATCATCACCTGAACATAACACTAAGGGAATCCTACAGCAGATTTTTAACCCTTGCACATTACAGGATCATCTATTGAATCAATGTAACATGTTTGTATTATCTACCAAAAGAGTCAAGTAAGTATGCAGAAACCATGAGATAACCTGTACATCTATCAGCCTAATAGATATATACCTATAAAGATGGGTGGGAGTGAAGGGGTGCATACAAGGAGATGTGGACATACAAATAACAATATTTTGTGTAATGTAACATCCATGGGCACATTTTTGGTCTGTTCTCATTATTAAGCTGCCATGCTCTGCAGCATGAAATGACTGACAGGGGCACAGTAGGTTTAGGAGAGGGGGAACAGACTAATGGCAAGCAGAACAAGGTTGGGTAAGTATGTCACTGTTGACTTGAAGGATGTCAATGCAAATATTTTTTTTTGGCCAGTATTCAATATATCTCTAGGAGAAACCATAACTGTGGCAATGTTGTTAACATGTGGTTAATTAAACATATCATAGACATATAATATCACACTAAGAAACAATGTGAGGTGAATCTGGAATCAAACCCTTGATGCTATGGGTTAAAAAAACTTCAGTCAAGTGATTTATGTCAACACTCCATATAGGAAGCTATACTTTGTTACATCCAGCAGTGTACAAAACTGTCAGAGTAACTGTTTCAAAGTAGTGGCTTTACTCTGCTATAACTCTATATTCCTATAGCGGAGCATGTTTAAAAACCTTTGCATGAAGATAACCATATGAGTGCATCCGACAGCAAAAACTCACTAGGTTTTTCCATAGGACATGAGCAGCCATTCATTACTGCTCAGCATTGGTGCATGATGCCAAACTCTGCACAAATGCAGAGGACAAAAAGTGAAGGCTTTTTTATGGGCTATTTCTATCCATGTATGTGGTATGTGATTCTGTTTTTTGACCAGATTAAAGGAGTGAAAATAGGGTTGATAGGAAAGTGGTGAAATTGGGGCAAGCAGAGGGAAGAATGAAGGGGAAGCAATAAAGGAATTTTCAGGAAGGAATTAGGAAAGAACCACAGATATCTGTTTCTTCAATACAGTAATGTGCACATGTAGAGAACATTTGATGAATTTGGACTGTCACCATAACACAGATGGGTGACAACAGTGCAATGATGTTGTATAGCCAATTGGACCAAATCTAGTGTGCAGAGAAGACACATATGTGAAATGGAGAGTCATGTAAATGACAATTATTTTTTTGTGGGACAGGTGCTCATATTTTTTGTTTTTGACTTCAAAAATGAGGAATGTTGGGAAAGGGCCATAGGAATAACAGGGTTTGGTAGGTAGGATAGGTGAGGAAGCAGGTGCAGACAAACAGGACAAACAAGATAGACACAGGGATGATAATGGACACAAAAGTTTGGGGGACACCATGATTGGGGATAGATAGTGGACATCAAAGGCACATGCTTGCCAAGTGTGATTACAGACAGAATCTAGTCTTCACCCTCAGAGCTGTCATCATGGTCACCTTTCTCAGTTCCCTGTGAGACTGCTTGATGTGGGAGTCTCTTTTCTGTTTTAATGAGCAACCTCTCCAGGCAGCTGATGTGGACAACAAGGCCACTATTGATTAGATCATGCACCACCCCTGGCAGTTCCTGGTGAGTGACATAATCACCACATCCACGAATACCCCCAGAGAGTAAAATAGCAAAAAGCCAGAGCAATGCTTCTTGATGTAGATGGGTCAGGTAGGGCAGGGGTTGTGGAGGCAGTACTGATAGGTTGCATCCCAGAGGTGCTTGGTGTAGGTGTGGCAGCTAGTGGAGGGTTGGCAGGCTGAGCCTACCTCCCTGTGCTGTAAAGCATTTGGTTTGTTGGCAGAAAGATATGACATCAGAATGGTGTGATTTCAGTTAACCCACAAAAAAAACAGAGGGATAAGGGGTGGGGTGAGACAAAAAAAAAAAAGAAAAACAAAATATTAGAACCATGAAATGCTTTACATCAATAAATATTATTTTCTTATTATAGTAGCCATAGGCCTTTCATAATCCTAAAAATGATTGTCAATTGTTGCAAGGAATCCTTGGAATATGCACTTATTCCATATATGCATTTAAATATATTAGAGATTAACTTAACAACGTGGCATTAAAGGCAATATTGCTGCATTTAAAATGTAAAAATTATACTTGAATGTGAATCTGGAGATTACTTGTGGGAATTGAACTCACATAATTTGAATACACTATTACACTTGCCTAATGCAATTACCAAGAGCCATGGAAGAAAGATATGCATGTTTGCTGTTACAGTGAAGATATGCATGCTGAACTTGATATTAATTTATGGAATCATAATATATTTAGTACAGTCAGGGTCAGTTGTCCTGCAGACATATCCCATGCCTCTCTGAGTCTCTCCAACCTCTCAGCGTGTGCCTCCCTGTTCAACAAGATTTCCTCTGTAGCTGTAAAATAGAAAATGAAAGAAAACGAGACATGAAAACATTATGCATATCAGTCTCTGCAGCATTCCATATCATTTAAAGTTGCTTGAGCTGTATACCTACACAACTGCGGTGTGTCAGCAGTTCAAAACTCATCCAACCACTGGTCAAGTTGTGCCTGCTTGCATCTCTTCAGGTCACTGTAGCAGTTCCTACACTTTTCTCCAGTGCATGGTATGCCAGTGAAACCAGTGACAACCTTAGCTAGGCTGTTCCAAGCTTCTGCTTTGAACTGAGACCAGTTATAGTCCTTCTGAAGCAGCCTACAGCTGTAGCACTTCATGAGGACTGTGATAAAATATTTGACTCCTCCATATCCCACCTCTGTGCCTTGAATTTGACACCATCCTTCCCACCTCCTGTCATGCCTGCAAATGTCCTTCAACAACAGTTGCAATGTTTTCCTGCCAATTTGTGATATTGCATTTTACAACCAGCGTGCAAACATGCACAACCATGCCAACCATGTTTTCACAATGGTAAGTGAAGAAAAACATTGTCAAACAAGGAGAAAGGGAGTTTATGAAACAGCAATGATGATGTGACATTTGGCATTGATTTATGGCATGTGTGCTTCCATACCTGGCCACACTATGTCCACTGGTCAGCAGTGAAATGCTAAATGACTTGCCTTTTACACATTGACTTTGGAGGGATCAATGGAATGACTTGGCACATATTATGTGGGGACTTACACACTGGTAAAAGTAATTTGTAGAATGTGGGATTCAAACCTATATAAAAGAGAAAACATACATTTCAATATAGGTAACCATCTTTGCACTATGCCACGTGTCTCACACACACATGGCAAAGACAAAAAAAAAGACAAAGAGAAAGTATAGAAAAAAGGGAAACAAAGTTCTGGATTCAAACTATACATGGTTGTAGTGGGTTATCTCTCTTTGTCACAGACACAGCTTTGTAATAGCAATTAAATTGTGTGCATACAAACAATTAACATTTCATACCTAGTATTAAACAATTCTTACAGTTGGGCATTCTCGGTTTGATTGTAAATGTGGACACAACTTATTTAGTGGAATGAGTAATCACAATTATATATGAATATGTTTGCAAAATTGCACCTTTGCCTTTTCTTTGTACTCTGGGAGTTCTTCCCTTATCTCTACTTTACTATCAGACATGCAATCCCTAGTGCATATTCTCTTATATTTCTCTCAAGGAGTGATACAGATAACATGAGAGCCAACAACAGTTTTCAGCAAAGGCAGGAAACTTTGCTATTATTTCAGGAAAATATACATTTGGTTTTGTTTAAAAGTTCACTGCAGTTAGTTCCGCACTTTGTAAATGTATCCTCATTGACACACCTACTTCAGTGAAGGGTGTCTGTGCATTACTGTGTTTTGCTTCAGTCAGAGTAATCATTCTCAGTTGCAAGCCATTAGCATTAACAATGGTGCAGAGGCTACACTATGTTTATATGTGATACATGAAGTCAAAGATTTGGTATTCAGCAATTCTAATGACTTCACACCTCATTTGCATCTTCAGAGTGCTCAGAGGTTTGAATCTACACTGAAAGGTAACCATGTAGCTAGGGAACTGTTTTCAACCATGCTTATTGTGACACTTGTGGGATTGTAGGGATAAGTACACTTTTTCGGTCCACTTCTTCTATACTGGGTATTTCAGTTGCATAGGCCAGGTTATTTGGTAAACTGCATAAATATATATTACAGATGTTAGTCATGTGAGTTATTGATCCCAGTTGCTGGACAACTTACACACATTCTACTTAACTACATTTACAATTACCAAGTAGGCAAGTATTTGCCATTCTTTCATGTTCTTACACATTTATTTTTCTATTACAGGTTCAACACTTACCTTAATAGTCTTGTATTTACAACTGTTGTCATTTGGGGTTGACTCTGTCTGATACTAGCAGTACACAGCCATTACATTGGTAAGTAAAGGTTGTGAGCATTGCTTGGCATAAATGTTACTGTATATATGTATGTATGCACATATGATGAAAGGTGTACCCCTTAGGGGGCCAGTATGTGTGCTATTTGTTGCCTCTTGGCAAAGGCAATGGCATATTGTGCACATCTACATCTACCTACACCCACAGTGGCAGGGGGTTACCCCTTTGACTCCTCACCTATGTGTGGATGTGGAGACCTTGCAAGTGGTGGTGTAATGTTTGCTTCTAGCCCTTGGTGTTCTTGCTGCAGTTGTTTTTCCAGGATAATATTGTGTAGGTTAGCACAGACTATGATAATTTTGGCTTAAATATTGGGATTGTATGGCATAGCCCCCCCCCCTCCCAATGTATCTAGGCACTGAAACTGTGACATCAGCAGCCAAAACAGATGCTTTATTATATTTCACCCTATGGTTGTTATTAAGAAAGGTGCCAATTTTAAACATTTATTTGATTCTAAATATTTATTTGGTTATAAGAAATTTCCTTTAACTAGATGCTCTGGAATGTATAAGTGTGAAGCTTGCCCTTGTTATAAATATGTTGATACTGGCAATAATTGTATGGTCCGTAATACCAATTATGAGATGAAGGGTAGGTTTAACTGTAACTCTAAAGGTGATGTTTATCTGCCTAAGTGCTTCTTCTGTGAAAGTTTTTATATAGGTAAAACAGAACGCAGATTTAGAGAACGACTATATGAGCATATTTAAAGTATTAATAAATTGCATGTTCATAATGCACTAGCCAGATATATTATGACCTTTCCAGAACATCATTTTAAATTCAAAATAATTGAGAAAGTTTCATCTAATGAAAGAGGGGGTCCTTGAACTCTTAAATTGGAACTCTGTGAACTTAAATGGCAAGTTCGATTAAATGCTTATAGCTTTCCTGGGTTTAATGATACATGCTCAATACAGTGCTTATTAAAACTGAAGGCACTGGGTAGGTAACATTCTTGGTCTTAAGTGTTTATATGTGATGGTTTTTATGGTTGTATTTCAATTTAATGTGTTTTCTGTTCTATCATAGTATATGGTAGCCAGGTACTTTTATGAATGTATTGATTGTTTATTTAGCTATAGTTCAGTCTTTTAACCACAAGATGGTGTTGTTTCCAAAGATTTGTTTTAGTGATGTTATTTCCATTTGGGTCACATGATTTAATGGACGGTTACTTAAACTGTGTTTTTTACTCGGCTCTTGTTGTTTGAAGAAGTTCGTTTTAATAAATACGGACAAAAGCGCTTACATCGTTTAAACTTTAGTGTCTGAGTCTTGACTTACCCTCCCGCTTCTCCTTAGTACTTGTATTACTAGTTTTTGTGGGTATTTTTGGCTTTTAGTTGGTTTGTCATGGAGTTGGTGGTGGGGATAGAACAAGACATTCCTTTGCTATTTTCACAAGAAATGCAGAGTTTAAATGCAGAGGTCAGCAATCTTACTTAACTTATGCAGCAGTTGTCACAACGGGTGGCTGATTTTTCATGCAGAATTTCTCCTTCCTTATTACCAGCTTCAGGAACTGTTGATAATTCATAGACTATGAGGCAGGATACTTTTGTGGACATTGGAAATCAGCGTTTTGGTTCTATTGCCTCTCATGTGTCCCAAACGAATTATAAGCGAACAGACATTCACCCGAACAGTGCCAATAATATTAATGAAGGCACTAGTTGACCGGGTGACTCTTTCACACTATCATAGTCTTCCATAGGGCTTTATTGGTTTTCCAGCATTACAGGCATGGCTGAATAAGCATCCAGAAGGTATGAGCAGTTCTGATGACGTAAATTTAGGAGGATCAGCAAATGGAAGTGATATTAATAAGAATTTTCAACTGTCTATAAGTCAGTTAAATGTAACAAATAACAGCTGCAAATCATTTATTTAAAAGAATATTTACACAGGCAGCAAATCCCTAAAGGCCTGAGACAGTGTCATTTTCCTAATGGCCTTGAGCCTAATTCTCCCTTTTATTTTGAGCTGTTGAAATTGTTTGATAAACAAGGCTGTGACTTTATAGAAATACTGATCAAACATTATTCTAGACTGTTGGACTCACTTGCAGGCTATTTATATGTCCTCAATAAGTTAATTAGAACTGATATTGATTTCCTAAGGTATAAATATAAATATAGTAGATTATTTGAAAACTTTGATCAGTATTTGAATAGACTGAGAGAAAATAAAGTAAAAAAAAACTTGAAGGGGACAAATGTGATTATGAGAAGGGAGTATCCTACCCCCAACACCCACCTTTACAAACTTGAGGTAATTTGGGTGGTAATAATGAACTAAGAGTTTCTGATACTATTGTCAGTGAGGACATTAGTATAAATACCCATGAGAACCATCATGAAGTCATATCAGAACAACAGCTTAGACATAGAGAATGCTTAAGAAAGCAAAGAGGTCAACAGCCAGGGCCTACATCTAGTACCTCTAACAACCAGTCTAATAACAAGGATTTTGATTCATCTTCGAGGAGACATCAAACCAAAACAAGGAGGAAAGCGGGACAATGGCAGAACCCATGGTCCCGGAGGTCAAACATTCATCACCAGAGATTAGTCCCGGTGACATGAGTGACCATTTTGGAATTGAAGGCAACAGAGAATGCATATGGGTTGTTACTAATAGACATGGTGACTTTAAAATTTTCAGTTATGCTAATGTTGATGTTGACATTTCTTTAGCCAATATTTTGGCTAAAGGTTTAACTTTTGTTCCATCAAGGAGACCAGACCTTGCTAGTATTATTTTCGACTTAAAACTGTTCAAACATAAAATTAACTTAACATTATTGTTTGGTTATGATACTTGCCCTGATGGACAATTCAGAGTCAGTAGTCCATTTAATCTACCACTCCACCCTTTATTAGTTACCTTTGAGCATATTTGTGAAATGGACATGACGTTACTAATATGTAAACAATGTAAACGTGAAGATATGCATAATTTAAATAAGGATGAATAAGATTTGATTTTCTCTTTACATTGTTCTAATGTAAGGGACATGAAACCTGATAAAGGGGGATGGCTGGTCTTTATGGATATGGGTGACTATCAGTATAGGATGTTTAAAATATTGAATGCGGATACATATGAACCTGTGTCATTGAATGAAGTGAATGGGACTTATGCTAGAATTAAATCCCATCTCAATGACTTGCTGATTGACTTCTGTATTGATATAAATTTGTATAATTATTTGAATATGCCTTCACCATTAATCTCAGTTATTTTTGGGATCCCCAAAATCCATATGGAGTTGTATGACCCCCCCCCCCTTAATGACCAATAGTGGATGGAAAAAATTCCATTACTTATGCTTGTGAGAAATTTGTAGATAGTAAACTGAAAAGATTTCTCGAACATGTACCCCAAATTTGTAAAGATTCATGGTCCTTTCTTAAAAAAAAATCAATGAGCTTGAATTTAAGGCCAAGTTTAATTTTCGAACTGTTGATCTATACACAGTCATCCTCATGAGTTGGGGATTCAATCGGTAACTGATTTTTTTATTAAAGAAAGGAGCAACAACTGATGACTTCAGCCTAATAGGGGAATTATTTGATTTAATTTTGGCTAATAACTTCTTATATTTTAATGGCCAGTATTTCTTACAAAAAAGAGGGGTAGCTATGGGTTCACTATGTGGGACCAGTTTTGTTAATATTGCAATGGCCATGTGGGAACATGAGTTTTTACTTATGAACCCCATTATTAGAGAGAAGATATTTTTTTACATCCGTTACCTGGATGATATTTTTATCATCATAAAGGGCAATGCTGATACAGATTTAGAATTGCTTGAATATTTTAATAATTCTACTGATTTTCTGGAATTTACTTCTGATTATAATTCTGATGTGATCTCATTTTAGATATTGAATTAAGGAAAGACAAGGCAAATTTTAGATATGCCGCGAAGATTTTTAGAAGAAGTACATATTCCAATTCTTTTTTGTATTTTTCTAGCTTCCATCCTTTTCACCAAAAAAATGCTCTGTTGTAAAAGTCCAATTAGTCAGAGCAGACAGGATGATCAATTTAGAACAAGACTTTTTTATTGAGTGTGACAATTTAAGGGATATGTTTCTTAAATGAGGGTATCCATCTTTTTTTATTGGACCAATTAATTAATGAAGTACAAAGTAAGAGATCTACTTGGTACTTTAAACCAATTTTAAACCACGAGGGCTGGTTGGAAAGTCCTGGAAGGCTTGGTGACCATAATGTTTAAGTAAGTAAGTAATTTACTGACATCTGGCTTTTGTCTGAGTTTCATTACCCCTTTTACTATTGATGCTATTTACCTTAAGGACATTTTTTTATAAAAATTGGAACCTAATGATGATATTAATTTAAAACAGAAATTGGGTGATCACCCTAGGGTTGTTTTCAAGAAAGGTACCAATTTTAAAAATTTATTTCATTCTAAAAATGTATTTGGTTCTAAGAAATTTCCTTTAACTAGATGCCCTGGAATGTCTAAGTGTGAAGCTTGCCCTTATTGTAAATATGCTAGTATCAATGGCAATTGCCATTGATACTGGCAATAATTTGATGGTCTGTAATACCAATTATGAGATGAAGGGTAGGTTTAACTGTAACTCTAAAGGTATTGTTTATCTAACTAAGTGCTAGTTCTGCGAAAGTTTTTATATAGGTAAAACAGAACACAGATTTAGAGAATGACTATATGAGCATATTTATAGTATTAATAAATTGCATGTTCATAAGGCACTAGCCAAATATATTATGACCTTTCCAGAACATAATTTTAAATTCAAAATAATTGAGCAAGTTCCATCTGATGAAAGAGGGGGTCCTTGGACTCTTAAACTGGAAAGCTGTGAACTTAAGTGGCAAGTTCGATTAAAGGCTTATAGCTTTCCTGGGTTGAATGACACATGTTCAATACAGTGATTATTAAAATTGAAGGCACTGGATAGATAATATTCTTGGTCCTAAGTGTTTATATGTGACGGTTTTTATGGTTGTATTTCAGTTTAATGTGTTTTCTGTTCTATAATACTTTATGGTAGCCATGTACTTTTATGAATGTATTGATTGTTTATTTAGCTATAGTTCAGTCTTTGAACCACAAGATGATGTTGCTTTCAAAGATTTCTTTTAGTGATGTAATTTTCTTTTGTGTCACATGATTTAATGGAGGGTTATTTAAACTGTGTTTTTACTCTGCTCTTGTTGGCTGAAGAAGTTCATTTTAATAAATGCGGACGAAAGCACTTACATCATTTAAAATTTGATGTCTGAGTCTTGACTTACCCTTCCACATCTCCTTAGTACTTGTATTACTAGCTTTTGTGGTGTTGTTTTGTCTATTATGTTTCCTGTTGTGAGCATGTTTTTCATTATAGCATTCCTCCATGGATGTGGTGCATTTCTGATGGATGTCATCAGCCATGGTTTAAGTGCATACTCTGCAAATCACAGTAAATTGTCTTGTGGGACATCACCCCTGGAAAACCTTTGGTAGAGCTGTGAGTTGTGCTAGATGTGGGAGTTGTGGTAACTGCTGGGGTTGCCAGCACACACATTCAGGATAATTCCCCTGGCATTATACACAACTTGGTATTTAAAGGAGAAAATTCCCTTTTTGTTGATGTAGACCCTTCCCTGTTCTCTGGATGGTGCGTTGAGCTCAATATGTGTGCACTCTATGGCACCCAAGACTTCAGGAAAGTGTGCTATGGTGTAGAAATCCTGCATAATTCTATCTTTTTCCTCTGGATGTTGGGGGAAATATATATATAGTCACTGGCATGCTGTAGCATAGCATTCAGCATCTGGTGTAGGATCCAGGACGCTGATGACAGTGACACCCCCAGCATGTCTCCTGTGGGTCACTGAAAGGTTCTTGTAGCTAATATTCTAAGTCCTACACATACCTTTGTCTCCACAGGTATTGGTTCCCCTTGGTTGGCCTTGCTTTAGGTGAGGATGACAGATGTTGCAGAGTTCCTGAAGTGTGTTTCTATCCATCATGTAGCACTTTACATGCAGACCTTGGAAAGTTACATGAGGTCTAAATATCCTTCCTCTCCTTACTCAAAGTCTATCAACAGCAGGAGCAGCAGCATAGACTAGAGCCTGTTGCACATACACATGCAGAAGAGCAGCAGCAGCCCCTAACATTCTTTCCCTCCAGTGTAGTTTTTGTGGCTGTATTCCAGAAGGCTACACTAAGTCTATATGATTGCTTTATAGCTTGTTGAATAGCTCTGCCATCTTGGATTTGTTGATTAGCTTATAATTCAGATGCTTATGTAGTAATTAGCATGCAACAATGTTTCCCGTGTTTGTGTGGCTCTACACATCATGGGGAGCTGCTTACTGAATACAAATCGGCATGCTACCTGGCCTAAAATTATTCTGCATCTTGTTAGTGAATCATGCAGGTATGCAAATTCAAACTTCTGACTGCAATTTTCAGCTTCGTGACATAGGCATCAGTGATTTATGTGGGATCACTTGTTTTACATAAAGAACAAATAGCAAATAAATGACAAATTGTATCAGGATTAACAACAATTTCTAATCTTGTATATTATTACTATTTTGTCTTTGTCCTCTTCAAGAAAATAAAACAGTTACACACCCTCAGTGCTTCTTACTCAGTGACATACAGGTTGTAGGTTACAGTGATTTTTCGGGCTTCTCTGTATATAGTGAGGAATAAATCAAATATCTTTGTCCAAAACTTCCATTGCTCTGCCACATTTCTAAGCAGTGAGAGAATTCCAGTGGGATGTAGCTGAAGCATGGTCCCACTTAGAATTCTGTACCTCCAAACATGCATAGTCTTCAAAGGAAATATATGTCTTTACTTCTGGCAGATTTCTTTACTTTCAGCTTTGTACTGCCTGAATTCTTACTTAATAAAAGGGACAGAGACCCTAGTCAGCTCTTTTGGTACAAGAATATTGCCATGATTATGTAACCTGAACTCAATTAGTGACTTGGGCACTGGATAAGCTGGCACTGGGTGGAGAGGAATGATAAGGCTTAGCCCGATTACTTCCCTCCAGGACGAGGAGAGGGCCAACATAGTCTGGCATGCTTCTATAACTGAATCTTTGCTGGAGACTGGGGATCACAAATGAGGTGCTATCTGAAGGGGCTTGAGGCCAATGAAAGCATGGCATGCAGGGGCATGGACATACTTCACAATGGTGAATTGCAGATTCCATGTTGGATGCCTATGAGCATGCACAAGCAATAACGTACAGCTTAGGGCAGAAAATCCTCAGTTTCTAGGTTGAATGATGGCAATCCTTACCAGACACACTCAGTCTTCCTCAATGACATGAACAGGTCAAAATGTTGTTGCAATAGGTAAGTTTATGGGTCTTTGGTAAAGCCAAGAGGGAAAGTAGTCTGTGGAGACTAGGGCAGAAAAAAGCAAAATAAATAAGTAAATAGGGACAGGGACACTGGAAATGAAGTCTAACCTCAATGATGTGAATATATCCGTCCATCCATCCGTAACTCATTTTCCCAATTTTGCACATGACGTTAGGGTGTCACTTCAACGATGACAAATGATGTGATATTCAGATTGAATTTGCAATATGAACTATGTACCACATGACATACAAATCACTATAGTTAGACAATTAGCATTAAAGCTGTATACCCAACATACAGTAGCTATCATAGGGAATGGCTTGCAAAGCAGCAGAATATTTATTTTTGTTTTTATGGTCATGTTTGGAAGATGAAAATAGTGTGAAAGCAGATTTCTGTCACAGTTGGGCACTTTTAGTGATTGGTCAAACAAATAATTAAAATGTTCTCATTGTTAATATTTTCAGTGCTATGCTGCATAAAACATCACTTTTCTAATGGAAGTACTACCTGAAGGAAAAGGTACATTTTCCATTTTGCTTTCTCACTTATTGAAAAGCAGCCCTGAAGTTGGTGCCATCACCATAGGTTGTCATTTGATATTTTCCCTATCCCAGTACATTCTCTGCTTTGACAATGAATGTAACCATACACTTTTGTTACTTGCAACCATCTCTCTCTTTATTGTTATGTCAACAGACCACAAAAGTAAGTTTTACTTATCTTGTCCATTGTATTTATTTTGAAGTGCACTGATTGTTCAGAATTGTATAAGCCACTTCTGTGGATGATACAAATTACTTAAGGATGAGTTGGGTAAGTTGCCTGAGGGTTTGTACTTTGTAGTTTTTAATATTGTTGTATGTTTTATTTTCTTTAACACCCAGTTGTTCAGTGAAATTTATCAAGTGGGTTATCGTTAGCATAGTAAAACTACTATTTTGAATTTTGCATGATTGAGATTTTTTTTTTTTCTTTTTAATCACTGGTCTTCAGTTGAGTGCAGTGCACATTCTCTGCTGACCCCTTCTTGATTGGAAGGAACACCAGTGGCTGTATGCCAAAGCCATCCTGGATTACTGAGCTTTTCATCCTATCCATACTCTTAGAGAGTTATCATGTGCAGAAACCTCAGTGCAGCAACTTGCACCTATAGCTTCAATTTTTTTTAATCACTGCCCAAAGCTTGTACAAGTAAGCAGAAAGATCTCTGTGTGGCCTTGTCTCTCACTTCAGCAACACAGATTGGTAGAATAGACCTACAATGCATATTCGGCTTCATTGTACTGACCATGCTCGAGCTTTCACTTAATACCCACAAACATGAGAGCACCATTGTGCAAACTCCACCACTAAATGCAGCTGATTATCTATCACCCGGTAGAAGAAGTTTACTATTTTTTTCAGAGAATCATAATATTAGATTTGGAAGTTATTTTTTTCTGCATTGATTTATATTTGGCTGTGATCAGCATGAGTGCTTCCTGGAGAGTACAATCAAATGACACAAGAAGAAATATATCATCTGCAAAACATGGTGTCAGTCCCACCTTCCCACACTAGAAACCATCATCTTGTCAGCTCTGGTTTTGATGTCTTGCCCATGAGAATCATGTATGGGGGTGAAGAATAACTGAAAAGATGTTATTAAATATGTAATTAATAATGTCAAGGAATTTTTAGTTCACATTTTTATGAGCATACTAGAGTATTTATCCTGCTACCTTGTATCACCTACAGGATGCTTTGAAGTGTTCTATGATACCCTCGCAGCATGCAACAAATAAAACAACAAAATAAGTAAAATCATCCACTTTTGCAGGTGGAAAAGCCCCTTGCAGTCCTTACATATTATATATACTAATCATGAGATTGTATATTACTGTCTCACACACTTTTGAAATTTTGTCGACTAAACAGATGTCAATAATAACAGTCAACTAAATTAGGGATTCCCACATATATATATATATATATATATATATATATATATATATATATATATATATATATGGGTCTACTTCAAAATATTGAATACTGACATTATCAAATCCCATTTCATCGAACCTCACTTCATCGACTCTCATTAATATTGAACTCCTGGAGCTGCAAAAAGGAGCCCCAGGAAAGGAAACACTTGGCCACCATGATGAACTTTGCCCTTCCTCCGCTGTAGGGCGATCTTGGAGATAGTATATTTAGTTAAGGGATGGGGGGGCAGAGCCCCCCACATCGAGTTTTTTTTTTCTGTTTGTTGTTTTGTCCTGGTGGTTGAGTGGTTCCTTTCCAGGGGTTTCCTTTTTGTAGTTCTGGGAGTTCGATATGACAGTTGAAAAAGTAAGGTTCGATGAAATGGGATTCGGTAAAATAAGTATTCGATAACTTGAAGCAAATCGACATATACACACACACACAGAGAGAGAGAGAGAGAGAGAGAGAGGGAGAGTGAGAAAGAGAAAATTTGAGAATGACGAAATAAATGAGGCTCTAGGTACAACAAGCTGTTTGACTAATTACAGCTGCATAATATTTAACAGTGTTAATTTTGGCTGTGATTCTCTGGCATGCTAACTGTATGGAAACAGCATTCACACTCAGTGTCAGTGCATATTTAAAAAGAGCTTAGGTTTACTTCTGTTCTCCTTCTTTGAGACTGCTAAAGTAGCAGAAAGTGCTGCACAGACTGCAGTTATGATTTAGTTACTAGTATAACAGACATACATAAAACCTGTTCTCTATCCTTGTCAAATCTTAATGCCACTTACTACTTACTTTATTAACATGTACTAATGTTCCCTTTTTAGCATATTTTAAAAGTTATTAAAATCTGGGGAGATATTGCGTTATTGAACTTTTAAAAGTTCAAATATAATATGGTTGACACCATATGATCAAACTTTTTAAAAGTTTGAATGTTTCAATGAAGATCTCCATACAGTGCAGTATATTTAAAGGTGAGGGGCACAGCCCCCCACATTGGGGGTGCAGGAGGGCTTGCCCTCCTGCTTAAAATGGTCAGGTAGGTTTTTTCTGTTATTTATTTATTTTTTTTCGCTTTTCGAACTTTTAAAAGTTCAGTCATATGGCTTCAACCATATGATGTTCGAACTTTTAAAATTTCGATAACAGAATATACACCCTTAAAATCTTACCTCTTTAGAAAATCCATTTGTTCCTATTCCACCACATTACTCAAAATTTTCATAAATTCAAAAATTCATCATATCTTTTACCACCTACATACCAGTTTACAGCATTCTGCTTTATGCAGCTTTAAAGTCCTCTTATAAATTACGTAATACCTATGCCTCTATAATACACACACACACACACACACACACACACACATATATATATATATATATATATATATATATATATATATATATATATATATAAACACGTAATTCCCTTCCATACACTCACTATTATCTTCTTAGATCTTTTCAGAGTCCAGAAGTTCAATCATACTTCTCAAATACTTGTGACCTCCTGAAAAATATCTGCAGTTTTATTGATTATATGAATGCTCTATGGTATGATTCTCACTTAGACAATTTTCAAAATTACTTTTGATTGTTTTTTCTAATTCTCTGTTACAAAAATATGGATAAAAATGTACCGCCTCTCTTCAGAAACAAACAAAATGAATAAAAAAATCTTAATTCATTCTCCATATATATTTCCTTATGAATCAATTGCCTGTCTCAATCTTTTACTTTGCATGGATGTAAATAGAGAATGCTCTGTGCAACTATTTTGGTAAATCTTTAGGCTAGTGTAGTTATGACACAGTAGACACAGTGAACTAATAACTAGACAGGTATGAAACACAACAGAGGACTCAAAATGATATATTTTAATGCAGGCAGTGTACAAAATAACTGCATTCTGCTATAAATTTACCTAAAGTCTGAAAACCAGATATACTGGTTGTGAGGGACAAGGGTAATGGTCTTTAACTCTTGTGCCACTGCCATTGATAATTGTGGTGTGGTGCTAGAACTGGTGGCATTGACAGGTAAATCCCTGACTTTGGCCCAGATGACCAAAGATTGAACAGCAGCTTAAGTGCTTGATGGTGCAAGGAGGGAATATGGCATGCCCAGATGCAGTGTCTCCTGCTGCCTTCAGCCTTTTGCAGAAGTAAGGAGCCATGCAACATGGATGCATATTACACATACTATTCACAGGCTGACACATGCAAGGGGATATAGGAAAAAGATATAAAAACATTAAAGCAAACCTGATGGCTGCCGATATAATGATCCCTCCCAGTCAATGCTTGCCCCTGCCCCAGTGATGGAGGAACAAATGGTATGACTGTTTGGAAGGGGGTTTTGATTGATAGTGAGGGCAAATAGAGGCAAACAAATATTTATGCTGTGATTTAATTGGCAATATGGGGTTTAAATATCATCCCTAGTGCATATTATTATATTACTATGCAAGGAACAGTTGGTATTAATGGTTATTTGTAAAAATGTTCAGTGCTGCCTTCAGTAATATCCATGTCCTGCCACTCCCAAATGACCTGTACACTCTCTAGCTATGCATCACGGTGATGACTACTGCTTCCCCAGGACTTTACCCATGACAGACTGAATCCAGTGCCTTCCACTGCAGTCTTACTAAAAGTAATTAAAAGTTGACCAAGATTATTTTGAACACATACTCACAAAATATTTTTTCAGACTGGATTATAAATAGTTACCCCAGCACCAACATCTTCCACTCCCAAGTTAATGGTACACTGTCATCAGTTAGGCAAAACTAGCAAAATAAGAACACACCTTACTGTTTACCCTAAAATAAGCCAGCCATTTAAATACACCAAAGATGACAATTATTTCTGAGCATTCACCCTCCATAGGGTAAATGCCACACAGCAAAGGCACCAATAAATTGAATAAACATTGAAAATGGTAAGTAAAACATCAGCAAGAAGCATACAAAGTTAAAAATAAAATCCATTGCTTGAAGTTAATAAGCTAAAAAGGTTCCTTTTGAAATGATTGTACAAGTACTGCAAAACTTACACAAGGAATTGAAAGTAAAACTTTGGGACAGACTGATAATGTTCAGAAAAATATGTTTAACTTCTAAACAAGGAATTATCTGTTTCTGGCTCATACATACAATGTGCCCTTACTAGCCCTGCTTTTTAGTCCAAATTGAATTTTCAGAGTCCTTGCAAACAATGTAATGCAGCTTAATCTCAAGGCTCCAAGACAGGTTATGCTAGAACAGTAACTCCTGTAAGATGAGTGCAATCATTCACTCCCTTCCAGATGTGAAACTGTTACAGTATGAACTAATGCTTACAAAATTATGGTGTAGGGGGTATGAACTGAATGCACAAAGTGCTTTCTTTTTATGTTTTGTAAAGATCCTCCATCTACAACTTACTTACAGTATTTGCACACTCACTCTAAATGGACACTGTAGTCAGGGACATTGGCAGTTGTGTCAACAACTCCCTCTCCTAAAACCACTGCGTAACAGTAGTAGTCAGAAGATCCTTCTGTCTCTTTCAATTTCTAACAGCATTTCATCCTGGTCAGAAGACGTTATCATCCCTCTGCAGCATTAATGTGACCAATTATAGAGTACAGTGACCCTTAAGAAATGTACCTAGGCAGACAAGTTGTGTAGTTAAAAAAGCCTGAATGTTCCTAACTATAAAAACCCTTGACTACAAAGAAAGGCTTGAAGTCCTATCTCTGTCTGTTACAGGATGTTATGAGAAGACCTAATTCTTGCATTCTGTGCCATCAAAGTCCCTACCCTACTGAATCTCTTATACTTGCAAAAGACAAACAGCTCCATAACACATTTGAACAAAGATCTTAACAGTCACCATCCCATAAATAAAATTCATTGAAGGGACAAATCTGTTATGCAGTGGTTAGCCCACCTCTGGAATAAATTGCCTTTACATTTTAAACAATGTGCCAGCTTACATTATTCAAGAATGATCTTGGTGATTGAATGAGTATCCACAACTTCATCCCTGGCCTGACATGCTTTACCCTCCTGAAAGTGGGATGTATATATTGATGTAGGGTATTGGCAAGGCACAAACTGACTCTTGACTTCATTGGTTTGCAACTCCTATGATTCTTTTTTCTTATGATCATAATTTTTTATTGTATATGGTGAAATAGTTTACAGCAACAGACAAATGCTTTTATTTTCTATACTCTGTACTATTAGATAGCATTGCATGTTTTTCAAGTTTTTGTGATTATGGGACTTCGGGCAACTGTATTATGTATGTTATACACCCCCATTCTATTTTTTATTTGAAAAAAAAATCTCAGATTCTTTTCTCAAAATTTTCTTATAACAAAGCAGTTTTTGTTCCAATAATAAAACCCTACCTTTGTGAAATGGAAGGAAAACACAATTAAGTACTAAATGAATAACAACAGGAGCAGCTGACCACCATGGCTGAATGAAACGAAAATTGTTTATTTCACAACGGTAAGAGCTTTCACGACAAAGCCACTTCCTCAGACCATATATACACATTTTACATTTCCATTCATTAAAAACAATCAGTGAACCAATCAAATCAATAAAATGAATATCATGAATTAGGCAACAATTTTAAAAGAAACACACACATTTTTTACTATTTCTTTCATAAAAACAGTGAACCAATCATATCAATGAAATAAATCTAATGACTTCAGCACTTCTTTTCTTTTAATGAATGGAAGTGTAAAATTTGTACATGTGGTCTGAAGAAGTGGCTTTACCATGAAAATGCTTACCATTATTAAATAAACAATTACAGTATCTTTTTATTCAGCCATGGTGGTCAACTGTTCCTGTTTTTATTCATGTGATACTGTGGGTTTGTATGACCTTATATTGTGGATTTGTATGACTTTTCCCACTGGTACTGATTTTTTTCTTTTGTTTTACAATTAAGTACAGATGGCCATCGTGCAGGTAATGCGCAGACAAAGATCAAAGGCAACTGAAGGAAACATTGTTAAAGTCTTGCAAAATGCAATGATATTGTGCACCAGAGGTCATATTAAATGTAATATATATGTATTAGACTCATACATAAATAAGGCTTGTATAGCAATTCACAGTCGGGAACACTTTGCATCACCTTTGAATGCATGAAGTGAGTTGCAATGCAGATAATCTGAGCTATGACTTAGGAATATGTATTCTACACAAGCATGCCATAACTATAAATACAGACTACTGCACAGTATACAGTACCTCACAATCACAATGCATCCCTGATCAAATGAGGCCAAAGAAACAATATTCTATAAAGCAGCACCCATGTGTCCAGACATCAAGTACACTTTTGTATAACTATATTTATATAACTATATATATATATATATATATATATATATATATATATATATATTTGCATATTCATGTATTTGTGAAGCTACTTGCCAACAGAAGTGCCAGTACACTGACAATGACTTTCTCTGATACAGCTGGAGGACAGGACATGGGCATGCACATGTCCAAGTGCTTATGTGTGCATACTTCTAAATGTGTATGTGTGTGTGTGTGTGTGTGTGTGTGTGTGTGTGTGTGTGTGTGTGTGTCACATGCATGCATATGTGGATATATGTGTGTCTGTGCATACGCAAGTGCTTACGTGTGCATATTTCTAAGTATGTGTGCATATGTGTGTGTGTGTGTGTGTGTGTGTGTGTGTGTGTGTGTGTGTGTGTGTGTGTGTGTGTGTGTGTGTGTGTGTGTCACATGCATGCATATGTGGATATATGTGTGTCTGTGCATGTGCAAGTGCTTACGTGTGCATATTTCTAAGTATGTGTGCATGTGTGTGTGTGTGTGTGTGTGTGTGTGTGTGTGTGTGTGTGTGTGTGCAAGACAGATGATGCTATATGATGTCTTCCCATTAAAACCATCCTCTTAAGCCCCATAATATTTATGGCACACAAGTTAGCTTGCTACTGTGTACTCTAGTGTATCTCAAGCTACATGAGCCATGCTGACAGTGCTTGTGGTAGTACTGGGTGCTCAGTGTGGTAACAGGATCCCAGAAATGGTATTAAATGCTGCTCAGGGAGTGGTGCATCTACATGGAACACACAATGAACACTTGTGCACTTCTGCACTGCCCAGTACCCCTACCCATGTACCAATATCACAGTATGAGACAAGAGATTTACTGCTTGCATGTGATGTACAACTGTTGTGTTGTCTCTCTCAGCTGTAGTAAAACTGTTCTGTTGTCTTGTAGGGTGCCATGCTGAGAAACTTCCTTGTAATCCATCAACAAAAACAACTTTCCCTTCCATGTTACCAAAGGTCAGTACTCCACTGACACAGCAGTACAGTATGCCACATATGGGCTTGCACGATGCATTGTACTGGTACTGACAACCATGCACATCCCTTTTTGAACCTCATGGTTCTCAGCAGTTCAAATTTTTATTCAGTTCACATTTTATAGTGTACTTTCTGCTCTGGTACACAGGGTGGTGGCTTTTGCAATCTACTTGCTTGTAGCCTATCTGAATTTGATTCTCTGTCTGCATACAGTTTTGGCTTTTGTAAAATATGGTAATATTTCCTTCTATCATTTATCAATGCATCTGTTACATGACACAAAAAGTCATTGTATGAAACAAGTGAGTGAGTGAGTGAGTGAGTGAGTGAGTGAGTGAGTGAGTGAGTGAGTGAGTGAGTGAGTGAGTAGCCTAGGGAGTAAGTGAGTGAGTAAGTGAGTAGGGTAGGGATTGCTACATGTAACATCTTCACTCCCTTGCAAAAACAAGACATTTAGGTTACTGATTCTAGTTGTATTAACGTAGCTTGCAGTGTATTAATGTTTTCTAAAACTATTCAAGTCAGTCATTAAGTGTGAACTGTCAGTCTGAAATGACTAACTTTACACATCAAAAAGAAACTATGACCTGAAAATGCATTTCTGAGTTTGAACAAAATTTATGCAGTTATGATGCTTCAAGCCTACAGATAAAACAAAAAAATACATTATGTGTCATGTAGAAGATACCATTAACAAAAGTCAAAGGGAGTCAGTTATGCAAACACAAAAAATGCAGATGTCAAATGAGTTGCAATGCAAGAAATCTCATTCTCCCAATGTAAGTGAATGGAGACTAGATTCCAGAAAATGCTTGTTTCTCTACGTCGTATTAATGTATCTCACTACCTATTTGTTTCTAAGTACAGCTAGGGATGTTCATCTGGGTATATTCTTCTTTCACTGGCAGTCCATGCAGAGCAGCTCATCACAAAGTGAACACAAAATGACAACTCCAAACAAAAAAATACATTTGTTTAACAGATGTATCATTAGCATAACAATAGTATGACTACACAAATGATTGCTAACGGTGCAGCATAAGTAGCTTTGTAAGCAATGTTAACTTGCAGACAAAGGGAAAGACACTTCTATGGAACTGTCAGAAACAGATAATAATCAAAGTAGCAACATAATGTTATAGCTAACATACAGAATAATTAAAGCTACATGCTTCATATACTGTAAATACAGATAAAAATAAGCATGTATAGAAATGCTATCAAAGGTGACTGCTCAATGAGCAATTCTTCACAGATGATCTGTGGACAAAAGAAGAAACTGACAGGCAAAAGATAAACATAAAGAAGAAAAGTTTCTGCTACATTATAATATCAAAGTTATTAAAATATTTTTTTGCTCTCCAGGATCTTGCTTGATGGCTTCTTTACCTTTGCCTAGTTGTCTGTAAGTTCCAGTGGATCAGGTGCTGTTGAGACCAGATGGCTTAGTGGTTAAGGTCTTCACCTCTCAGGTACAAGGTTTGATCCTGACCTCTGACCAATGCCTTTTTGGAGTTTGCATGCTCTCCCTGTGTCTCTGTGGGATTTCTCCCATGTCCAAATTTCCAAATTTCCATCCCAAAACTCACCGATGAATGGAGCTGTGGGCAGCAGCACAGACTCTACATGGTGCCTTATGGGGGAAGAGTTGTATAGACCAAACACTTTCGGCATCTACTGTGGTGCACAGTATCCTCAAGATAGGAGAACACGGATCACAGACTGCGAGCTGTGGCAGGGCTAGCCACTTGATGGTGTAAAATATGGTTGTAGGTGACTCAGTCATGTCGACTAATGTCACCAAAAATGGGCATGGGTAGTTGCCGGTGATAAGTGTGTTGAGGATCTGGCCTACTCTAACCCATGCCAGATGTGCTCCTATTGGCCAGGGTGTGCCTGTCATAAAGACCAGCAGCCCTGGTTCAATAAGCTTCTGGCTGGCCGGTGTCTAGTTGCCCAGTCTGCATTACTTGGGATAGTTCTGTTGAGCAAAAGCTGGAAGTAAAACCAACCAACCTGGGAAACATGAACTAGGAATTGCTACACTTAATGTAGGTTCACTGACAGGATGCAGCTTGGAAGTGGATGACATGATGATATGGAGGAGGCTGGACATCCTATGTTTCCAAGAGATGAGATGGAAAGGCAGTGCAGCAAAGCCACTTGGCATCCCAAGTCTACTACTCTGGTGTAGGAATTGTGGTGAGAGAGAGGCTTCAGAAGGTAGTAAGGGATATCATCATAATTAATGACAGACTCATGGCACTGGGGTAGAATTCATGATTGCAAAGTCATCCCCAGTGAAACTGTCGGCCTATAGCATAAACCACTAGTTGCCACAATCAGCTGCAGTGGTCAGAGAAGGCTCTAAGGTCAACAGAGACCAGGCTGAAGATGGGAGAGAAAACCAACAGTTCAATACTCAGGGCTCTAGCACCCCAAGAAGAGGAGGATATAGGTAGAGTTGAAGAAGAATGGTAATGCCTAAAAACAGCATGTGTTAGGACTACAGAAAAGATATGTGGCAGAGCCAGGTATAGAAATAAGGTACATAAGGAAAGCTGGAAGTCATCAAAAAAAAGAAGGCGTGCAGGAAGAAGTGGGAGATAGAAAAGACTGACCAGGCTAGGACTACTGGTTGGCTTAACAAAGAAGCTAAGAAAGAAGTTGCAATAGTAAAGAATAGGGCAACGGAGGCACTGTACCAACTTCTGGAAAGTAACTCAGTAAGGGGTACAAAGAAACTATATCAGGTTGCAAAGACAGTCAGACACCCTTCATAAGGAATGCCAGCAACAACCTGCTCACCAGTCCAGAGGACATCAAAAGCAGATGGAAGGAGTATTTCCAGCAGCTTCTGAATGAAGAAAACCCCACAGAAGCTGTACTGCCCCAAAAAACAGCCTACAATGAGAGAAGAAGAGGAGCCCACCCTAGAAGAAGTAAGAACAGCACTAAGGAAGATGAAGTCAGGGAAAGCAGCAGGCTCAGATGAGGTCACAGCAGATAGGATAAAGATGCTTGGTGAGACAGGGGAGAAATGGCACCTGAGGATACTAATAGCAGTGTGGAGAGAAAGGTGTAACCCAGATGACTGGAGAACAAGCAAACTCATGCCAGTGTAGAAGAACAAAGGGGACTTCCACAACTGTAGGCAGTAGAAAGGCATCAAACTCCTATCACATTGCGTGAACGTTCTGGAGATGGTGAATGATAAATGAATACGCAGAGTAGTAGAATGTA
Organism: Protopterus annectens; assembly: GCF_019279795.1. Taxonomy (NCBI): domain Eukaryota; kingdom Metazoa; phylum Chordata; order Ceratodontiformes; family Protopteridae; genus Protopterus; species Protopterus annectens. Next base: position 768,642,153 of record NC_056733.1, read on the forward strand.
AAATGGTAGATGAGCAGTTTGAATTCAGATCAGGGTCAGGATACAGCACAACTGACCTGAAGTTTGCATTGAGACAGATACTTGAGAAAAAGCTAGAGATGAGGAGACAGTCCAACTGGACATTCCTAGACTTGGAGAAAGCATATGACAAGGTCCCAAGAAAGCTGATCCGGGCAGTACTGCGTTGGTTTGAAGTCCCAGAAACATTGGTAGAATTAGTGCAGACTATGTACAAGGACCCAATGACTCAAGTATGAACAGTGTTTGGCCTCACAGTGGGGTTCCCAGTGGGAGTGGGTGTACATCAGGGCTCAGCTCTGATCCCACTGCTGTTCATACTGATGATGGACTACATTAGCAAACAGGTAGGAGGGAGAAGATCAACAAAGCTGCTGTATGCAGATGATGTGGCAGTACAGACAGACTCTGGGCTAGAACTTCAGCCATATAGGATGGAACTAAGCACAGATAAGACGGTGGCAATGGCAGCAAATTGGGGAAATCAGAAGCTGAGAATAGAGATAGAAGGGTAGATAGAGGAACAGGTAAACAGCTTCAAGTATCTGGGAGGGGTAGTTGAGGAGAAGGGTAGTCTGAATGAAGAGGTCAAAGCTAGAATCAGAGGGGCTGCAGCCAACTAGCATAGAGTATCAGGTGTAGTCTATGACAGAAGAATGCCAAAGAAGCTGAAAAGTAGAGGTGTGGCAAGTAGTACTGTATGGTACAGAAACCTGGGCAGTAAAGGCAGAACAGCTGAAGAAGCAAGAGGTGATGGAAATGAAGTGCCCGAGAAAAGTGGTAGGATGCACACAGTGGGACAGACAAAGAAATATGGACATAAGAGCAGAGGCCAAAGTAGCTCCAATTGCAGATAAGATCAAAGAGAACAGATTATGGTGGTTTAGGCACATGTGCAGAAAAGCAGAAGGCAATCTGGTGAGGAAGATTTGGGACAGACAGGAAGAAGGTCAGAGGAAGTGAAGGTGTCCAGCAAAGAGGTTTCTGGATTGTGTGAAAGAAGATTTGCAACAGTCAGGCATAAATGTTGAAGAAGGCAGGAGTGTGGCACTGAATCGAGAGAGTTGGCAACAATTAACATGATACCCCAACCCCATGTAGAAAAATGGGAAAAAGGAGGCTGATGATGATGATGATGATGATGAGGTGCTGTTTATTTTTGGTATAGGTGAGAGCCCTATAGCCAGTTTGTTCTCAACCAGGAACCCCCATTAGCCCTCCATTAACCAGTGATAGTTGGGCATTAGAAAGTGAGCCAGCTTCTGGGTCATGGAAGATGGTTTACACTTTCCCCTTGGGAGCACCCTGTTCACTGGGCAGCTCCTCTAATTCCACAGTTGCTACCTCCTAAGGGGAAACATGACTCCATTTGTTTATTTGCCTTTGTTTACATAGAGTGAATGCACTATGGTAGCGTGAACTCAGCCTGCATGGACCTCCACTGGATAAACACCTAATGCTTCCACTAGGAATCATCAGTGTGGTAAGGTAGACCCATCTTCTCCCAGAATTGGTGAGCTAGTAGTGAATGCCCACAACCAACCTTCCCAACCAGCTCCTACAGTTACAAGAACTGTTAGCCAAACTCAGGTGTCTTCAACCATAATCAGGACTTTATCCCTGTGACATGGACCTGTCTACTGTCACTTCAGATTTTCATCAAGACCTGAAATTTGTGGTAGTGTGGACTATGTATTCTTTCCTTGGCTATTCCCTGTGAATCAGCAACAAAATGAGTTCCAATAAACCTTCTCTTCTGGAAGTTTAAATGTGGAAAGCTTGGTAGCAAGTAGCATCTATTATACAAGAGGTATTTTTGAAGGTGGCCAATATTATCTTAAAACAGACTTAGTACAAGAATATTGCAGCAAGCAGATTGAATTTCTAAAATATATGAAAAAAAAAACTAAGAAAACAAATTAATTCAATTGGAGGTATCATTAAATGGAAGATTGTAAGGTCCTTGGTTCAAGACTAGGTTACAGCAGGGAGTATATTTTTATTGGCATTAGTGCAGATGATTTAGGCTATGAACTGTTAGCAATCTGCTTCCTAAGGTTTTGATTCTGTTAGCCTCTCTTTGCTGTTGTGTGACTTTGAATAGGTCCCTTGAGCATTCAGTGCTGTGAAACAAGGTTTCTCTACACATGCTCAAGGTGAAATTTCTCGAGCATCAGTGGCCTGCAGAATAAAAAGATGAACAGTGCAATGCTGAATGCTTTTTCCCCGTAAGAAATGCTGGTGCATGCTGGCAATAATTCACTTCTTTAGGGAGATTTCTGCCTGCTTTAAGTTGGTGAGACCATGAAGTTGGTATATATAAGTTTGCAGGGGTATAGGGGAATATTCCCTACATCAGGCATTCAGGAGGACAAATAAGAAAGTGTTTTTCACCATTTTGGATCTCAGGCATTTTTTGCATTGTTTTGGAAAACTGACATTTAGGAGGTATTTTTTTTCATAGTAAAACCATGAAATAATTGGGAATTTGGGTTAGAATCCCTAATAGTCTCCTGGATTACATGCCTGTATTATCTGATAAATAGATTAAGGATTTTGAGCCATCTCTCACTCACACAGTTAATTAAAGGAAGAATAGTCACCAATTTTTTTTATTAAAGCAAAATATGTGGATGCTAGACAAACTGGATAAGTTCAAGAACAGAGTGAGGTGAAATAACCCTAAACATTATGGAGTCCCACAGAATAATGAAGAAGAAAAATGATTAATTTTATAACACCATGGTTGCCAACACTCCTTAACCATCAAAAAGAATTCTCATGTGACATATAAAGGGTGTACAGATCTCTTATGAAAACTTCCATTAGTCTGGCAGTCCTCCCATGTCAGTAATAATCAAATTTATCTCATGTTTTGACAAAACACTAGTGATAGGATCGACATGTCCTAACTGTCCAAATGTTGGTAACTTTAAAATTAGTTTTGGCATTGACTATTTTGTTAAATTAAACCTCACATTTTATATCCAGCTAGGCATTACATTTTATAAAAGAACGTTTATAATAGTTTAGACGAGATAGCATCATTTGTTTAGAATAACAAAATCATCACCAGCAGGGAGGAAATAGATTGCATCCTTTAAAAAATATGCTAGCAAAGAATGGTGGAAGTCAGTGTTAACACCAAGAAAGAAAACAAAGGACAAGTAAGATTATGATATGAGAAACTTTAACAATTTCAAATGAAATTTTTATTTTTTTTCACATGATAGCTTTAATCTCTTTAATGCATGGAAAGGGTAAATGTAATCAATTTTATTTTAAAATATTATTTAAAAAGTTCATGATCCATCAAGAAAGTAAATCTGTAATACTTTAAAATAGTACCAGCCAATCAACATATTGCATTTTTTTATAAAACATTGTATCTTAATGCTATAATAATATGTATTTAAATAAAAAGTCTCAATATTAATCATAAAAGCTGAAGTGACACACAGACACCATGTACAAAAATGGGAAAAAGAGGTTGTGGATGGATGGATGGATGGATGGATGGATTAATCATATATAAAAGGTGTGTTCATGAGTATTTAATGTTTACCACTTAAAAGTTGCATTTTAATCATGTATTGTCTATCAGCATGAGCTGCTGAAGTGATGTTTACATTTCTAGTTTAATTTTCTCCCTCTGGGGACTGCCTGCAGACCTCACTAACACTTATTAAATTTTTATTTTCTAGTGTCTCTGAAGTGTTTTTAAAGGGTTGGCTGTAAGTCAATCTTTCACATAGCCTTTTGGGATAGCATTGAAACTCTTCAAAATTGTACAGAGTCTAAGTTTCTTATGAGTTTTGATGCAAGTCCTGCTTTAATAAAGCTATTTTCTCTTTTTTTCCTTTGATTTTTCCACTTAATTAATCAAAATGTAATGCATGCTGTCTGTAAAGCTTAGATGCACATAAAAGGGGTTGCAGATATACATTTTACATAAAATGACTGCATAGGAGACATAGATTTTAGATTAGATATGGTGTTAAAATCTATTAGCTCATCCCTTTGGAATGTATTTATGAGATAGATGTTGCTAAGATTAGATTCATAAGTGAAGCAGGTCGCTGCTGCACTGCTCACTTTTTCTAATTTGGTTGTAAGTAAAAAATGAATAGGCTGTAAGATATGGTGGTGTGTTAGTGGATAGGACACATTTTAACTAAGCATTGACAGATTAGTAATATGCTATGGTGACACCTCATATCAAATGATACATTTGCTATTGTGAGCATAGATGACAGGGCTGAAGATTTATTGTTATTATTATTATGTTATGGTAAATATTATATATAATTTAGACACTAAATGTGTTGATCAGACAGACCTGTAATTTGTTTTCCTCTGCAGCTGCTACAATGTTTTTGATTCCTTCTGATTAGAGAATATTATACACATATTCACTTGACTGATATTCTGCTATGTTTATATAATATACAAATATATCAACACACTAAGGCAGAACAACATTTTTTAAGTGTATGAGGGCTTTACATGCTATTTTATAGTGTTGCTGCAGATGGTATGTATCTCTTTATTAGTTTGTGACAGCTTCTCTTTTGACTGGCTTTATACTTTACTAATACTAAGGCTTTAGAGCTATAGCAAATCTGAAAAGTAAGTTTAGAGACATAGTGGAAAATGCTCATTCAGTTAGCTATGTTTTATAGGGTCATAGGTCAGCTACCCTTGTGGGCCATTTTAAGCCTAGCTAGTTTCCCTTTTTTGTGCTCAAAATAACCTATTCCATTTGGTTAGAGACTGGCCTTACAGTACATATCCCATGGCTGATAATTATATATTACTCCTAATGAAAACAACTGGGATCATACTATAAATAATATGAGGGGACCCAGGCATGGGATAAAGCATTTAGGAGCTGTCTCTATCCATTAGTAGTACAGGGGCAGTCCTGGGGTAAATTTTCTCTTTCCCATCTATAGATCTAAATTATACTTGCAAATGGGCAAGGACGAACTTTGTTTTATCTGGATGGGGATTCTGTTCCATAGGAGTGGTATCATCTTTGAAATAAACATGGCCTTCTAAACCATTCTGTTGATGTTGCTGAAGAGGTTTAGATACCAAGACCAAGTATTTCTGATGCCATTTGACAGTTGGTTTTAGCATACCTTTTAGGAATCTCCTTCGGTTTATGAACATTAGCTCTAGATGGTTGTCACTGTTGATGTGACACCTCCACTACATGGGTAGAAATGGGAAAAAGGGAGATAAGTTTGGATGGATGAAGGCATGAGAAAACAAAGGAGAATTGAGAGCTACATGTGAATTCAGAGAAGGTATGTTCAGAAGAACTAACTGACTAATATTACAGATCTAGTATTGTTGAACCAGCTAGTTGATACAGTAAAGAATAATTTGGTCTAAAGGACAAAAATGACAATAGTATGTATGTATAATGTTTACTAAGTGACACATTACACAAATGAATGTTAAATATATAGTTTATTGCAAACAATATAATTCCTTTTTCATTGTTAAACCAACTGTATTCAGAAAAAACAAATATAACCATATATTTATTTAATGGAATAACAATCACCATCATTAACAAAATCAGTGAACCAAAAGTGTTTGCCTTATGTAACAAAACAAAATGGAGTAAATAGTCAAAGATTACACAACCATTCAACATTTGTAAGGTTACCATAAATTACCTTATGGTGAAGCAGTTGTCTCTAATACTGGAAATTCTTTAGATGGGCAACATCCCATCCAAGATATCTATAGGTATCAATGTTCTAAATTGGAAGATTAGGGCTACAGCAGTGACAGAAACCTTTTAGAGCCACCAAAGAATAGGGTTGTCTATTCTGGACTAGTGTTTGGCAGTACCTAGAGCTCAGAGGATGTGGTCATATGTCAGGGATGATGATCACTGAAGCTGACAGAGCAGCTGAAATAATTTGGAATCAGATTACTTGACTATCTGGGCACTCCCATTAAAGATGCCAACAGCTTGCATCATTATACTGGCAATGCTAGCAATTGCTCTGACCTACATCCATGCATTTTAGCCATTTAGGTGTAAAATGCCAAATGACTACCCTTCGGATTTGTTTGAGAGTAAATGTAAAGCAAAATATGAAATGATGGATAAGGTATAACTCATAGGACCATGCTTGATCTGTAATGGAGGTGCTAGTAAGAAGATGCCCTTTGTGCTGAGCATCACTGACACCTGATTTGCTTCTTTGAGATGCCCAGATATAGATTCTAGAGAGATCAGCTTTCAGAATGCTTTTGGCTGCACTGAACCTTTTGTAAAAAAGTGGTTAGGAAAGGGTTTTGGGAATACCACTATTGATATATGACAGTTGCAGGTATTGCCAACATTTGGTGGCAGCCTTGCTTATTTTGGTCTTGCAAGTCTCAAAGGTAGGAAAGCATGTGCTGTACACTTATAAAAGATAATGCCAATAGAATATGTGTGAGCATTCCAATCTTACTAGTACAGAGTTGCAGAGTCAGTATTTGTTTTGGTATTGTCCCAAATTTTGTTTCAAACCATGTTTGTCTTCTTTAAGCTATTGGTCCCAGTCAGTCATCCATTAATCCTGTAGTCCCATTTGCCCAGGTATCACCCCATTTGTTTCCCTTGCCTTGTTGCCCTTATGATGTTTCACTAAATGGGTAATGACTGTAAGTTGACCCATGCCTGTTTGTATTGAATACATACTTGGTTTTAACAAATTAGCATTAACATTTTAGCACCAATGTTAAGTGGTGCCATGAGCTTTTTCCTGGTTGTGTGGGGCCTTTTTCCTTCCCATATGAAATTTGAGATTGACTTTGGCGGCTGCCAACCAAGGCTGGGAAGATGGTTTCCTAAAAATAGGAATTTTGAGTAAAAACATATAATTGTTGCTTACCCTATTCAGGATTAGCTGCTTTAGAGGTTGTCAGGTAATTTTTTATACTTTGAGACTTTGTGAGCAGGCAATATTGGCCATAATGGTTCAATTACATGATGGATAGAGTTCTAAGTCCATGTAGATGATATACTCCTTCCAGGACTAACCATCCCTGAGTAGTTTGGCTTTAATAGTGCACATTTCATGAAAAGAAGACTGCTTTTTTCTTTGTATAAATTCAGGCAGTATAGGGTTGTTGTTGTGTCTTTTGGCTTTTCCTGGTTAGGGGTTGCCACAGCAGAATTCCGGTCCGCTAATGATTGGCAGTAGATTTTTACGTGCTGAGTTGCCGGCTCTGACGCACAACCTTCAACGAAGGTACGCCCATTCACGCATGTCTCCACACAGAAGACGGTCTAGCTGAGAATCGAACAGGACAATGTCTTACTGTGAGACGACAATGCTACCATAGCACCACCACCGCAGTATGTACTTTTCCCAATTTTATAATTTGTTGTTGTTTTTAGAAGACAGAGTATGTAACACCCAAACAGAACTGTTTGTGGATAGGAACATTATTTTTGTTATACAGTCTAATACTAATGAATCCTATTGAAAATTATGTGGCAGAAGTAGACATGATCTAGAGTGAAGAGAAGTAAGGACATCAGAAATAAGAAATAAGGTATGTAAGTAAATTAGCAAAAACAGTTAAACCTGTATCATATTTCTTCTAGCAGAGTATAAGTACATTATATAGAAACTTAACTTGCACATTTCTTTCCCTCTCTTTTTTTCTCATTTCTCTTTCACAATCATTTCTTTTGTTTTATTCCTCATACATTATTGACTGGTATAACATTTTATATATGTGACATGGGAGATGTATGAGAGTTGCTTTTAAAAGATATGTTTTGTAAATGGCACATCCTTTTCTAATGTCAAATAACATAAAAGCAATAAGTAATAAGGACTAAAATATGACATAGGTAATTATAAAGAAGAGATAATATGAAGCAATTAAAAAATATTCATATTGGTTACTGTAACAGGTCTTCTCTCACATAATCCATCCATCTCTTTGTAGGATGCCTCTCATTTCCTTCTTCCTGTCTGTCCCAAATCTTCACCAGATTGTCTACTATTTTATCACACATGTGCTCAGACCACTGTAATCTGCTCTCTTTGACCTTTTATACAATTAGAGCTACTTTGGCTTCTACTGCGATGTTATCTTTTCTTCATTTGTCCCATGGTGTGCATCTTTCTGCTTATCTTATGCATTGAATCTCAATCATCTCTAGCTTCCTCAACCACTCTTCCTTTACTACCCATTTAAATGTACTATACAGTAACACTGGTTGCACCATTGTTTTGTACACCTTTCTTTTCAGCTTCTTTGCATTCTTCTGCCATGCATTACCCATGACACTCTTGGTCAGTTGTCTGCAGCCCCTCTGATTCTAGCTTTGATCTCATCATTTAGACTTCCATTTTATATATTTGCATCTGATAACTAGGTAAATTGCTGGACCCAAGTTCTCCTTTTCACGGGTGACATGAGAGCATCGTTTGCTTAAATAATTTTCTCAGAGTCTCTTGCATCAGACCAGTGGAGGTCAAAGGACTCAAACCCTATACCTTGACTATAGGTAGCATCTCATTAATAGCTTAATCCTTTGGATTACTTAACAAACTGTAGTTAACCTATAATTCAATGTGCAGATCTTGGAAAAGGAAGTCCTTATTAGTATCAGTATATTGCATTTATCACAGAGTAACCAAACAAAATGAGAAATAGTTTATTAAAACATGAATGACTAGCTTCTCAGTTTTATTAAATATTAAATAATTAAATAGTGTCTGTATATTAGCAAGATGTAACAAATATCTAAAATTCACATTTAATGGAAGACATTATTCAGATAGTCAGCTTTAAAAATATAATATTATTATACTCCTCTTTTAAAGATAAAAAATGAGAGGTACAGCAGATTTGTAGAAAATATTGCTGTCATGCATTAAACAATTTTCATAAATAGTGACAAAAGAATAATGCTTGCAATACTAGTACTACAATACACACAACAAATTATTAGCCTAGCAAATGTATATTAGTTATCAGGAACTAGAGGTAAATTTGTAAGAAAACATTTGGACACATTGTTGGATAAGCAAAAGGGTAATTTAATATTAAGAAGCAACTTTAATTGTTTTCTAAATAAAGAAGACATTGATGCAAGTAAACAACTAACATAGTTACATATTAATAAAGTATTGAGTAACTAGTTATATGTTAGGTTTTAAGATATTAATCGTTAGGCAAAAATACAGCATTCTCTTTACATAAGTCTAGAAATGCAGCCATCTTAAAGCAGGATTTACATTTTGCATTCAGTTTCAGTGAATGGACTTTCAGTCAGTAAAAATAATCTTCACTCAAGAATACTGATATGAATAAAGTGTGCTGAGAGAATGTGTAATATATTGAGTACAAACAAATCTTGTTTAGAGGGTACAAGTCTAGGGAACAAAGGTTAAAGAGGTGTGTAGAAATTTACAGGGGTTGGTAATATTACAAGATACTTCAGACACGGTTAGTTAGTTAGTTTGTCCTTTGGACTGATAAGCAGAAATCATTGCAGTGCAGTCCACAGAGGTTTGGTACAGACAGTTCTGAGTGAGGGCAGAAAACTAGTCATAATATGATAAAGTATGTAAAATGTGTAATACCACTTTTAATGTAAATAGTTTATGTTGTTAATGAAGCTTTTTAACTGGCTTTATTATTATTGCACTGTTTATACAAACCATTTCTCTTTTTATTTTATTTTTGTTTTTTATGTTGTAATTTCTACAAAAAATTCCAATAAACATCAAATTGAAAAAAAAAAGTTACCACATTTTCAGAAACAGTATCTTATTCTCAAAGAAGCAAAGAAAGACTGGAACGTTAATTTTAATTCACTTTTATGGCTAGTAAGGAAAAAAGGTGACAGTTTCATGCTGGAAGAAATGTTTACACTGGTATACATATTTACCAGTCTGGAAGCACATGCTGTGTATGGTATACCAGAAATGACAATCACATTAATTTGCAGAGTAAAGAGTTTACAGTTACAGATCTGACAAATGACTTTTTGGGTTATTGATTTATTTAGCAGACATTGTTAAGACCTTTGAATTATGATTGTAAAGTGTTGCAATGCATAAACAATATCTTGATACACAAAGAGACAGAAAAGCCTTTACAGATCTTAAACAATGTTTTGCTGGTTTACAGAACGTAGAATTTAAAGTCAGTGTTACATTTTAAAAGTGTCAGTACAGTCAAAAGTTCAGATCCCATGCAAAGACAAGAGTGCAGCATACATATTATATGTAATTAAAGCCACGAGTTCAAATTTCATGTCAGGAAAATAATGCAATGTAATTTTACTATATGAGGAAGCTTCACATAATTCCAAAGGACAGACAAGTAAAGTTGCAGAATCTGATCAGTTCAATTCTAGTAATAAATGTGTATATGTAAAAGGCTCAAGAATTTATAAATTTCATGCAGAAATTACAGTTTACCAGCGCACACCAGAGGCACAGATTTACTAAACTGAGTTATCAGATTACAGGCCAGCTCAGCAAGCTGAATTAAAGACAGCACTGTATGCAGTAAAACAGTATGGTAAAGATAAGTTAAATATTACTACAGTTTATGCAGTAATAGTTTTTACTATTTATCCAAGAAAACTGTAGACAGTAATAATAAATCCTTGCAGCATTCAATAGTTCTGAAAAGAGTTAAATGACATCTGCTAAAAGAACAGCTACATGTAGGGCAGTGCGCAGAGACCTGCACACTGAAGAATTTCTTTTGTAAGTTATGGCCTGAAGGTCACAGAGTAAACATAGAAAATTCAACAGTTAAGATTAATGTTATAAAAGTGCAGAAATGCAATACAATGTTGAAATATTATTACAATGCCAGATTACTACTTTAGTTTCATTTGAGGTTGTGACAAGGAAAAACAATGCCACTGAGGTTTCCGTATGATTTAATAATGAAGTTACATTCTTTTCATTTCACTGTAGTACATTATCAGTTCAGTTACAGACTTGCAAGACTTTATTAGTAACTTAGGTCTATTTCATTATATAATACACTATCAGTATGCTTACACTCATATAAGAGTTTATTAGCTCCATATGTTTATTTCATGCAGAAAATGTAAATAAGAATGTAAATAAGGTCAGGGCAACATGCAATGCTATTGGTTTATACTTGTTAAAGCTGCAGATGTTATATTAAGGGCCTGATGCTGCTTTTTTTTTTTTTTTTTTTTTTGCTTTCCAGATAGCACTACAAAAAGACATTCTGTCAGTTTGGGTATCTGAATAATTTCCAGTTTGGTTTTAAATGCAGTAAAGAAAAATATTATATCTGCCACCCAGACTTGCACCAGAGATGTTGGGGATTGGGCAGCCTAATTGTACATATCAAAGGACCCCTGGATATTAAGACAGCTCTTCCAGCACTTCAGCAATGACTGGGACAATGCAGAGTAAGGCCTAAACTTGGCAAAAGTTGTGGTGCACAATTCAAGTATCTACAGAAAGACAAGTCTATCAAAGCCAGCAGTGAAGATTATTGTTTTTTCTTCAATTCTGTATAGCAAATGTGTTTCATTTATCTAAGGAAAGTATTTTTTGAGTTAGAATTTTTATACAACAGATATGAATTTATGTAGATTCGAGTTAAAGCAAGTATGCAAATGTTTTTATGTTTTCAGACAATTGTATAACAGTACTAGTTTTTAGTTTATCTGTGTTCAAATGATACTGGCAGAAAAACACATATTCCTCTAGTGATGGTTTAATTTCCAGAATATAACATTTACCAGATTTCAGTGGGTCTATATCACTTCATCAAAACATCTATTTAGTGAATCACTATTTGTCTACCCTAAATTGTCGAATCCTGTCTTCGTCAAATGGCCGTTTCAGTGAACTGTTTCACAGGGAAAGGAAACAGTTGACCATCATAAGGAAGTCGCCATTTTCCCCACTGTATTATGATCTTGGAGTTGATTTATTTAGTTAGGGCGTGCAACTTGGGTGGGTTTTACATTTTTTGAGTTTAGTGATGGGTGCTAGGTTGGATGGACATTTCCTTGCCCTGTGAAAAATTTGCTGAAACAAAGGAAGGATTCAACAATTTGGGGTCGACAAATAGTGATTCGCTAAATAGGTGTTTCGATGAAGTGATATAGACCCAATTTTAGTTTATTCTTTTATAGTTTAGTTTCCAGAATATAACATTTACCAAATTTCAGTTTATGCTTGTATCTGTGCTCATATAATACTGGCAGAAAAAGTATTCCTTTAGTATTAGTTTAGTTAATTTTCAGAATATAAAATTTATACACAACTAGAGATACTTCAGACACAGTTAGTTCATTTGTTTGGACTGATAAGCGGAAAATCATTACAGTATAGTCCACAGAAGTTTGGTACAGACGCGTAGGAGTGAGTCCAGAAGTCAGGTCAGATATCCAGGTTTCCAGAATATTAATTATATTATTTAGGAGGAAAGAACTACAAGTGCAGAAGCTACAGACATTATACAAAAATTAAAGACAATATAATGATTTTAGAAACTACAGACACTGTAATCCAGTCTATTTCTGTTTATCAACACTGTCGTCAGAGACAGTCAGATTTTGTTTGGATACTGTTTACATCTACCTCTACTGTACATAACAAGACATTCTTAATTAAACTACAGTGTGTGCAGACTTTTATTCTGAAAGGTACAAAAAGATCTGGCACATAAAGGAGAGACTGGCACCTGTTCAGCACAGTCCTGGGTAATTAAAAGATGAAGACATTCATTCCAGTCTCATTCCAATTTATTTTGGTTATTTACAGTTTATTCTAGTATTCCACAGTACTATAATTTCTTACTTTAATGAATATGTAGAGCCTAACTCTTCCTTTATCATAATTTATTCTTAGGTAATTGGTAAACAAGCATACTTAGATGCAGTTTGTACTTCTGTTGATTTATAAAAAAAGTAAATTCATTTAAACTATTTCATGTACTTTATCTGGCTACAGTACCATTCTCTAGTCGACAAGGAGCTATAAACACTTTTTATTGACATAACTCCATCCTATATGACAAAGTTTATAGAATTCAAAGACTAAGTAAAGAAATGTATCTTTATCACTCACTCAATGACAAGGATGAAGTATGTAATATCATATTATAGAATACACTCAAAGCATTTCTATATGGGAAAAATTTAATCTGGTGCAGAAATGAAATAGAAGAATGTGGTAACAACTGGATAACATAAAAAATAGATGCAGCTAAACTGAAATTACTAAAAGAAAAGCTATATTTCTAGATGTAGTCAAAGCCATAAATTAGGAGTATTAACAAATACTGAGTCATAAAGTTACACTAGCTTTAGAAAATATTAAACTACATTTGTATCCTATTTCTCCTAGATATTTACTTAATTAGTTAGACTTGCTTACAGATCTAAAATTGTGAACAGAACAAATCACATTAAAAGTATGCAGGTACCATAAAACAAAAGAAAAGTAACATAAATAGAACACATGTTATGAGCATTTGAAAATACAATCAAAATATTAATAAAATAAGATAGACTGAAATTGATTGGACTTGATCAGTGCTTTACACTGGTTGGCAAGCTCAATAAATAAAGAAATATATAAACAGATAGAGGGATGGATTGATAACTGTCAACTGCTTTCTCAAAATGTGAATTTAACTAATGTTTTCCCAACTGTGCATAAAACAATATAGTTGTACATTCTTCATTTCAGTATTAAAGCAGGAGAAGGATTCAGTTCTATTTTCATCATATAAACCAATTTTTGAATTAAATATAGCTTATAAGTTATTTCAGTTATAACAAATTGGTTTAAATCGTATTACAATACATAACTGATGATGATTAAATGGGACTTATAATTAGAAGACCGGTGCAAAACATTAATTAATTATGTAACAACTAATAATATTAGTTTATCAGTTATCAGTCCAGACACCAGAAAAAAATTGACTCTTAATTGAAAATATTGAAAGTACTAAAACAATCTGGATTCCCTAAATACTTTGTCAAGTTAATAGATAAATTATAAATGAACTATTTTATAGTTTTTTAATCTTTGTTTCATACTTTATTAATATAACAAAATGAATTGAACAAGGCTGTCCTTTTCCACCACTATTATTTGTTCTAGAATTAGAAGTTATAGCAAATTATGTCAGACAATATGAAACTATGATTGTTTTTTAGATAAGGGATGACTGCCTGTCAAACAATATATTTGTAGACGGTGGCTGGTGCTCAAAGTCATTGTGTGAATGCAGTATGGGTATCTATGATGTCTAGAAAGCAATTCATAGAGGCCATTTATTTTAATATGTACTGCCTGCAATTTAATGTAAGCAAATTAAGTATGATGAGATTTAAATGAAAAGTTGTTTAAAGCAGTGTATGCCAATGAAGTATTCTTCTGATTCATAGTCAAATACCCATGCTGTACATATGTCCATTATAAAAAGTATTGCTGCATATCTTGTATATACTTTACAATCCACAAGCTATGTATGCCAAGCATTTAAATGATACAAAATGAATTATTCCCCCAGAAATCCCTGTCTCCAAGTATGCACATGCACTCAGCTGGCATCAGTAGAAGTTATTTCCTCCAGTGATCATTTCAGTAATTTGTGCATGCATGCACAAGCAGGTCACTGATGAATAAATGAAATATTTTCCCTAACAACCTCTTCAGTAGTTTGTCCAAGTATGCACAAGTATTTAATTGACACATAAATGAATCATTTCACCATAGTGGCCATTTCAACAGTTTGTCCAAGTATGCACAAGCACACACATAAGATCAGTAGAAGTTATTTCCCCTAGTGACCCCTCCAGTAGTTTGTCTGCAGTTTGTTTATAGGGTTAGTTCAGTACTTGACCTCTAAGCCTGCTGGTTTCATAGTGTGGGTTGCTATACATTCTGTGAAGTTTTGTATTTAGCTGATTTCCTGAGGGTCTATCTTTTGTTTTATACTACTGGTATAATTACATTTCTGTATAATTGTGTTCAGTAGCAGAGCTGTTTAGCTGGCTGTGATTGACTCTACATCCATCTGGATATACAAATCTGATATACGTATAACTTTTTGCACATGATCTGGTTCAGTTATAGTTAACAAAACTGTACTGAATTTATTTATTTGTTTCACTGAATACTGATTAAATATTGATGCTCTCTGTCTGCAGTTTGTTTGTTTTTCTCACGCCCCCCCCCAAGTGTTGTTGTATTCTTAAACTTGGTGGCTTTAGAATTGCCTGCCTCTGTTGTAAATTTGATTTTGGACACTCCTCGCAGCCCCATCTCATTTGTTCACTCAAGTGAGTACAGTGAGATCATTTGGGATGGACTAGCTCTTTGCTTCTTTGATTTCTGACACCCCTCCCAGTCCCATCTCATCAGCTCTGTTTACTGTGTACAGAGAGAGCATTTGGAAAGGCCAGCTCCTTTAGTTTCTTAATCTTGAATTATCTTTTGTTTCCTTCATCTCCATTTAACAAAAAAAAATGTTTACACTTTACTCAGCTGCTCTTACTGTAACTGTGTTCTTCTGTTTCCTCCCTCTCCACTTAACAAAAAAATGTATATTTTATTCAGCTGCTCTTACTGTAACTGTGCTCTTTCTACTTCATTACCTTATTTTGCTTTGCTGTGTGCTCTTAAGTGTTAAAGTGCTTTTATTCTGCTGCATGTATTACTGCTTGTTAGTAGCCTGATTAAATTTATTTGCTATTCTAATCATCTTAGTTTTGGTTTTAGCACTTGTGCTTCAGGCCAGTTGTTTACATTTAAGAATAATGTTATGATAAACACTCTTGTGGGCAAACCCTTATCAAAACCCTCTCTCCATAAGTCTGCCCAAGTATTCAGAACACTATGATGGGATAATTCCCATCTGTTTCTCCTGCCAGCCTAGTCGACAGGGGCATACTGAGACAGTGTAGCAACTGCCTCATGTTCACTGACAGCCCTCTTCTCCTAACAAATAATTCTTCTACTTGTGAGAAATGCATCTACATCAGTAACCTGAAATACATGCTTTCTCGCTCCACAATCAGTATTCCTGACAAACAGGAGATTGCCAGCACAGACATCACACCACCCACATCATATAGCCAAGCACAACACACACCCATCTATGCAGAGGTTTTCAATAAAAACTTACCTAAACAGCAGAGACCTCCAAAACACCCTCACAAACATTCCACACACATCACCAAACACATGACATACAGCAGACAACACACCAGTGTCTCATAAACACAGCCCATAAAGCATAACAATAAACCAACGCAGCCCATGAGGCATATCAATAAGCCAAACATACTAGTCATTGGTGACTCAGTTGTGAGACACACTGATGTCCCCCTCACCAGGCTTGACAAGGAAAAGGTCATGGTCAGCTGTTTGTCAGGCGCTAGAATCTGCCATATCATGCACATACTTAAGTCTTTCCACAACAGGTACAAGTATGACTCTGTCATTGTCCATGTTGGTGTGAATAGCTTAAGACATACCTCTCTGGACTATATGAAGAAAGACATGATTGAGCTCTCAGAGTATGTGTCCCAGGCAGGTATGACCATAGCCCTAAGCAGCATCCTACCTTTACCAAGAATGACACCACAATGCCAACAAAAAATAATTGACTTCAACAATTGGCTTAGTTTCAGGTGCCTTTCCAAGGGGATCCAGTATCTGTCTGTCTGGGATGACATGGCTGACAGGCCTCGATGCTTTGCCAGAGATGGCCTCCACCTGTCAACCTTGGGATTCCAGATCCTGGCCAAGCCTCTTGCCTCCCCCATTGTGCCTTTTTTAGGCTATGTCCCAAAGACAAATCTTCCAACATTAAAGATTTGACAAAAAGCGAATTGACGGTCATGCTGCTTAACAATAGGAACCTTAACCTGAAGACACACTCACTGGAGGCTCTCCTCACATTGAAAGATGCCGATGTTTGTGTGGTCATGGGAACTTTGTTCAGGGCTGTGGACAGAACCCCTGCCTAACCAAGCTATACCTCAGTCCGCACATTCCATCCCCAAAATGAGGTCAGGAAGACTAAGGGTGGTGGAGTCTCTGTCTTCATTAAGGACAGGCACACCTGTAGACTGGTTTGCCAGCATGATGCACATGGCATTACTCCAGGTGCAACTGACAATTGGCAAGACACCCATACAAGGCATAGCCAGCTACAGATCCCCCCTCCATGACTTAGGATTCCCACTCTTCCTACCTGGAACTACTTGACTCCATCAAGGTACCCCTAACACCCCGATCCTTGGTGACTTCAACTACCCCATCATAGACTGGGTAAACTATTCCTGCACTAATGCACTCACCCAGTGATTCCTTAACTTTATTAATTTTAACACACTAGACCAGCTCATCTCATCTTCCACAAGGGGAGATAACATTTTGTACATGACTCTCACCAACACTGGCGACTGCTGCACCACTCTCATAGTATGTTCTTCTGTGGTGAGCTCAGATCATCAGTCTGTCTCATTCAAAGCTTCTATCCCATTCAACCCCTCCCTCCCTCAGCTGTAACCAGGCTAAAATATTTCTCAAAAACTGACTACAACCTCCTAAGAGAGGGTACCATTAGCATCACACCACCTCCTCCCTTATTGGATGCAGACAACTATGCTGAACAGTACACCAGTGCAGTATACAAGCACCTGTACAACTGCATGGACTCAGCCATACCCAACAGAACTAAAACCTGCTCCTCAGGGAAACACAAACCTGTCTGGTGGACATCTTCTATCAACCGGCTTTACAACAAAAGAAAGAAACTGTTGACCAAGGGTAAAAAGGAGTAAATTCCAAACTGGAAGAACTTCCTCCTCAGCCTCAGCAAGCAAATTAGATCACTAGTGAAAACCTCCAAAGCCAGTTATGAATTGAAGCTGACCTCCAAAACAAAGGGAAACCACAAAGCCTTCTTTAGTTACATCAGGAACCTCCATGGCAAAGTCCAGGTTTGTTCCGAATTAGTACTTAACAGTACTACTTACACTGATGCTGTTGACTTAGCCAACCTGCTAGCAGATTGGTTCAGTGCAAACTTCACCCCCTTTCCCCCCAAAGGCCCATTTGACATCCCTGATACTTGTCCCACACTTCACATCTCTAAAGATCAAGTGATAAAGGCACTATCCAAGGCAAAGAACACAATTGCCTTGGGACCTGGTAGTATCCCAAGCTATGTTCTGCACCATCTCTACCAAGAACTAGCTTTGCCATTGAGTACACTATTCAACCACAGCCTAAATACAGGCTTCATTCCAAAACAGTGGGAACTGCCATTGTCAACCCCTTGCACAAAAGTGGTGCCACTACTGTCCCTGGAATCTCCCCATTAGCTTGACAAGTCTGATCTGTAAAGCCATGGAGCATATTATTATGGATCTCATAAACAAGAACATAGGCAATCTCCAGGCACTTGACCCCACCCAGTTCAGACTCATCAAGAGTAGATCTTGCCTGTTGAACCTGGTTGACTTCTTTGAGACTGTCACCAAGGCCCTGGATGAGGGAAAGTCAGTGCATACAGTTTATCTTGACTTGGCCAAGTCCTTTGATGCAATCCCCCACTTGGGCATCATTGAAAGCTAACACACCTTGGTGAAAATCCCTGTCTCATCAGTTGGGAGGTCAACTGTCTCACCGATAGGATCCACAAGGTCAAAATAGGTGCCTCCACCTCCGACAACAGACCTGTCATTGGTGGTGTTCCCCAAGGATCCATCCTGGGGCCCCAACTCTTTGGCATCTACTTCTCAGAGGTCCAGGCAAAGACAAAAGGCCTGTGGCTGATCATGTTTGTGAACGATTGCAAGCTGAGTGCTGTAATTGACTTCCCAAATGATGTTAGCATACTGCAAGAGGTTCTTACAGCAACAAATGACTGGTGCCAAAGTCATGTTCTTAAGTAAAATGCAAATAAAAATGTATTGTCATACCATTTGGCAAAAACATGGCCCCTACTGATTACCACATCAACGGCAACCCCCTAAGCTCACAACCTGTGGTGAGAGACCTGGGTACTCAGGTTGACAACAATCTCACATTTGACCATCATGTAGCAGCAGTAGTCAGAAAAGCCTTTTACTCGGTCCATCTAATAAGTAAGGATTGCATCTGGAAAAAAGGAGGTTATTACCTCTCTGTACTTCTCCCTCATTAGGCCAATAATTACGTATAACGTCCCATTTTGTATGTACCTCTCCAAACACCTGCACCAACTGGAAAGGTCACAGAAATACCTCACAAAGAGAAACCATGGCCTCCAACACCTATCCTGTGTGGACAGGCTCAAATCACTATCACTCTACATGGTATCATACAGATTACTAAGAGGTGATCTGTGTCTTGCCTACAAGGCAGTGTTGGACCCTGCTCTACTAGAGATGATCCATATCTGTAAATCTAACTCCTTGTGCATTGCCCACTTGAAAGGCCTAAATTTAATATGTGACATCAGCAAAAGCTGCTGGAGAGCCAGATTTGTCTCCCAGAGGCTTCCCCATCTCTGGAATAGACTTCCCATACATGTCAAACAGAATATCTCACTGACCCTCTTCAAGTGCAGCCTTGATGAGTGGATAGGAAACCACAAATTTGTCCCAGGGGTTCCACCTGTGACCCTCATTGACAGATGTGACAAGTGCTGACTGAGGTTTCCTTTTTGGGAATAAAATTTTGGCTAGGCTTGTAAGGGACACAGGTCCATTAGCCTACTAACATCCTATGATCCATGTATGTACAAGCATTAAATGACACCAGGTAAATAATTTTCCCCTAGAACCCCTTCACTAGTTTGACCATGTATGCATAAATAGCAAATGTCTGCAATATAAGCTACTTCCCCATCTTAGCTCATTTTGAGCTGTTTCATATTAATATTTTAAAGGGCATGGTTTCCTAACTCCACTTACCCTTGATAATGTTAAAGTATACTTTTGTATAAGTTCAGGGACCTTTATGTTTTTTCTTTGCAACGAGTCCCTTTCCCACCATAAGGAGGTGTGTTTGCCAAAATACCTTAATGTTTCCATAGTCAGTGTGAATGACCTCAGCTGACCTTATCTGCACAAGGATGTAGTGCTACACTTTGTGGATTGCCACTATGAACATAGTGAGTTGGGGGCTATGAATACCAGCCAGTATATTAACTTCAGTGCACTAAAGCATTAGAAAAGAGAATAGCAGCAATGTAAGCTGCAAACTTGTTTTATTGAAGACTCAGCTGATTTGTGAAAAACATTCACACATTCAATAGCAAAAAGAAGGTAGACTGGTTTCAGGTTTGGTACTGATGAAGATGCTGTTAACTTTGAAAACAGGCTACCTTTATTTCTGATATTGGAGGTACAAGTGCCTTCCACAGGCCGGCTGTGCCTTTAATAAACCAGTTTTGCACCTTACTTTGCATACTGATTTATTTTCTATTGCTTCAGTTCTGGAGGCATTATGCTGGGTTATCTTTGGGATGTTCCATGCATGCTGCATTTTCCATTGTACATTGTTGTGTTGTGTGTTCAATGAATATTAAGCAATCTGTTGTCAGATTGAATGAAGTGATAAATTCTGAAGAACTATCTGTTGTTAAGTTTAATAGGAATGTTTAATGAATTATGACTGACATATATCAATAAATCAAAATCTAGATACTCCATTCATATATATACTTTTTAACCATGTTAGTAGGCTTGTCAAAAGACCCTTTCAGCTGTGACCTGAGCCAAGTAGGGAGTCACAGTTTTGTGACAGTCAAGAAGAAGGTATTGCAATGCAGCCAAAGGTTGTTTGCTGTTGTTGTGTCTTTCGGCTTTTCCCGGTTAGGGATCACCACAACGGAACTCCAGCCCGCTAATGATTGGCAGTAGATTTTTACGTGGCGAGTTGCCAGCCCTGATGCACAACCTTCAATGAAGGTACACCCATTCACACATGTCTCCACACAGAAGATGCTCTAGCTGAAAATCTAACAGGACAACGTCTTACTGTGAGGCGACAATGCTACCGCAGCACCACCATCACAGTCAAAACCAAGAAATAAGGATCCAGCTTACTACTGACTTTGGTTTTAATTTTTGTTAATTTTGTTTTATCACACAATAAAAAATTAGAGAGTCTGGCTTTAAGTATGACAATACAAAGAAAAAATCAATGATACTGGTTCAAGGTCACACAACAGTCAAACATAAAATATTATTTTATATAATATATATATATATATAACACACAGACTGTAAAATGGTAAAGAAGATGAGTATTGACAATTTAAGTGTCACAGTATAAGATGCGTTAAATATATACACACACACAGATAGAATAATGTATTTACAATTATAAATAATGTCAGTTCACAGGCTACATAATAGCTAATGAAGTAATGATTTAATTATTCCTACATGCCCCTCTGTGCTGCCTCGTTATCACAGCAGGAACATTTGTATTCATCAAGTAGATGTTTTAAAATTTTTTTAATTTAGTGATGTCTATTACTCTGATCCCCTTTGACAAAAATTCCAAGTTGCCAGTGCATATCTTCTGTCACTTTACTGAGTGGTTACCTTACCAGTGTTATAGTATTCTTTGAGCCTGAATATATCAAATCAGTTTCTCCTGTATATATTTTATATAAGGTGGAAATAATATGTTTTATAACATCGTCATAGAATCCTCACAGAAGTTGCAAAGCAAGAAAGTTGAGAGACTGTTTGTGCCTTTCCCATCCTAACATCATGATGTATACTTCTAGAAGGTCAAAGCAGGTCAAACCAGATATAAACTATGGATGCCAATGATATCAGAAAGATTTGTTATCAAGAATCTGGGGGTATCACATTCTTTCACATGCAATGGCAGTTTGTTTCAGAGAGAGGATAAACACTGGTATATATACCTCTCCCTTGAGCATATTTTTATATGTTAATGGAGATTTAAATTCTTAGTCAAATGTATATGGAGTTGTTTGTCTTGCAAAGATGCAAGTGATCAAGGAGGCTTAGGTCCTTAATGGCACAGAATGCAAGACATAGATCTTCACATATGAGTCTATAAGAGATTAAGTTTCGGGACAGAGCTTCAAGCATGTCTTAGTAGCCAAGTATCTTTATTCCTGCAATAGGTTTAGTCAGCACCCCTCAAGTTTTTCTAGCTGTGTGATGTGTGTGCAAAGTTTGATTTGTTTATTGGTTGTCTGTGACTGTTTAAAGTGCATTCCATAAATGTTTTGGAGAACCAAGTTAGGATGTATTTTCTAATTAATACTGATGCATGCCTACATTTCATCAATGGCAAGTGTTGTAGGGTTATTTTGTACTGGTCAAACCTCTAAGGTTTCCGCTTTATAGTTTATGCTACCTAAACTGATGAGTGCTATGTTCATGTTGTGATGGTTTTGCTAAGGTAATGTGTAATTGTTAGTTTGATCTATACATGTTAGTCCTGGATTGAGTTAAATGGCACCAGCTTTTTGAAGTGCAAGAGCAGTTGTGCTCAAGATGGGAAGAATGTTTTTGACAATCACCTGATATGTTGTAAGTATGGTTACTCTATGAAAGACCATTTTATGGGATGTTGGCAGTTTATTTTTTTTTGTATGTCTGTGTGTGTGTTCAGGCTGTCACTTTGGTATAGTGATGGTATAATGATGCCTGGAGCAAAAATAGTTTGCTATAAGGGAGGCTGCATGGGTTAATAATGTTAACAATATTTCATAAGATGACATAATCATAGATGTTATTATAGTGAGTAACATAAGTTTATGTTTTTTTCATTTTATGATTGGGACCAAATCTTTAAAAGATGGGTGTTATATAATGTAACTCGAAACTGAGAGTTTGAGTAATGCTTTGTGTTTCAGAGATTTTAGCAAGCTTTATTGGAGAGTTTGTAAATTTGTTTAGGCAAGGTCTTTGAAAAGTGTTGAAGTAAGCATTTTAATGACTAGTCTACAAATATCTTTAAGAGGGCATCGGGATTGGTGTTAAAAGAGGTGTGAAAAGAAGAGTATAAATATAGTGAGGAATTGTTTGCTATCAAAATGTCGTACAGACAATGTACGAATTGGAAAACTCGAATGGCTTAGTTCAACATTTCATGACATTGAGAAAAGAATGTTGGAGTCACAACACCAAATGCACACTCGCATTTGCTGTTGTGGATTCAGCATTTTGAATGCAGATCGCACTATAGTGGGGATCGGGAAATGTACCCTTTCCCTCACTGTAGTGCGATCTCAGAGTTTGCATATATATACATATGTATGTATATATATATATATATATATATATATATATATATATATATATATAAGTAGCAGGCGGTGTGGGGGTGCAGGGGGGGCCTTTCCCCCATGAAAAATATTCATAGCTCATAACCGGAAGTGTAGCATTTTTGGTAAAGACGACATTCCTGAGTTGTCAACTTTACTTAAATACCTCAGTCGGTTATGTGCACAATGGAATATTTGATTTCTGACATTCTGGGTCGGAAATATGAACACTCGCACTTATCACGTGTGGGATTTTGATAGTAAACCATGAGGAGCAGAGTATCTAGGGAATAACAGTAGAACAAAGCAAACATACATCCCTGTATTATCAGGAGTCTGTCAGTCTACACATACACTGTAAAAAGACAGACTAGAGCCCAATACAGAAGAAAGTAAGAGGACAAGTTAGACTTCTTAAAAAACTGCGTTACGAAAGCTAAGGTCTCAAAGAAAAAAGTAAGAACAAAAGTAGCAGATTGAATTAACACAGAAAAAGATAATACATGACAATACTTATAGCACCACACAGATGGAGGAACAGCTGAGCATTACAAGGGTAACAAGAAACAAAGGAGCTCAAAGTGAAATAAAGCTACTACTGTGTACCACAGTAGGGACAGTTAGTGTGGTTCGTCAAATATGCCCAATCTGACTTAACAAAAGTCATGACAGATAACAAGTTAGTCCCAAGGATAAGACAATTAAACGTCTCAGCATAAGTGACATATTATAGTTAAATTCACCTAGCTTCACATTATAATTGCAACTGTAATAGCTTACATATCTAGATATTGCACTATCAAGGAGTCTTAATGATGTTACATCTATAAACTATCTATAAACTATAAAATGCTTTCAAGAACATCAAGTGTATAATGATATCCAACTGGAATAAAATGTTCTTTCCATTTAAATCTAATAAAATTGCCATTAATACCAAAAATCTAATATATTATCCAAACACATCTTTAATGCTGGATAAAAATGTATATTAGAGGCTAAAACAAGATACTCCAACATGTTTCTAAGATATCCAAATAACCATTCTGTAGCTTTCGATCATCATATAAGTATATGGGAAAATAAAGGAATATAATTTACAGATTTAGAATGATAAATCATAGTATGTAAATTTAAAATTATTATTTATTGACAGGAATCATCTTGTTTTGCAAACTAGAAAGAGATGTATAATACAATTTCTAATGACAAAAAAAATTCTAATTTCAGTTCCTGTCATTATATCCCTCAGCTATAATCAGAATATGAATAACTGAACTTATTTTAAAACAAAAAACTCATCTAAATTATTTAACAGCCCCAGTCAGGCTCATATGAGTTATCAACAAGCCACTGATTGCTAGGTATTCTCTAACTTAATAATGTAATGCTATATAATTAGGTAGAAAGCTAATATAGCTTATATATAACTATAGTTATATATATATAACTATATTATATTATCTATAGCTGTAGAAAGTTACAACTTTCACATTAGCATGAATAGTATGACTTGTGCTGGAAAGTGATCACAAACAAGTGTAGTTAAATTCTGTATGGGAAATGCATTCCCAATAATGACATGCATTTGCATCTCATACCATACTATGCACAAAATTGTCCTGAAATAAACTAAACAGGAATAAAATGTAGGGGGGAATTCAGTAAAGTCTACATGGAGTGATTTTCCATGTAGGCACAGTGGCATGGTCCCAACATGGAAAACGGCAGGTGAGAGATATCCAGTAAACAGAGCAGGGGAGCATACACTAGTGTGCGGACATGGAAGTCCCTGTGGAATGCAAATCACCTCATAAGCAGGTGAAATCCATGCAAATGAGGGTGATTTGTTATCCAATACCCATGTAGGAGGCATGTTGGTGTCAGAAATGTACACGGAAAGTAACTGTGTGCAGAAATGAAAAAATGAAATGGGCTGTAAAAACCAAAAAAAAAAAAGGTTGGATATTGCAATGCAGGGATGGAAATGGATAAAACTATACCCAGTGAGTCCAAAAAGCAATACAAATCATTATAAAATATTTAATTTTTTTAATACACATATTACGTTTGCATGGCATGCAGCAATGAGCAAACATGTCGTTATGCAAAAAAAAAAAAAAACAAATTCAATTAAAATGTTGAAAAACTGAAAACAAGACATTTACAGAAATAATGTTTTATAGTGCCCTGCATGCATAGTGTACAATGGCAGGTATCAGTGATTGCTAAGGAGGCAGGCCCTGGTGTAGTGAAGTATCCAGGGAATATGCAAGGATCTGTATGTAAATGAGCTGGGGTTACTGAACAGCAAAAATGGGTCACGGTGTCCACAGCTATAACCTGTGTAGTGCCAGAATTGTGCTGGTGTCAGTATAGTATCAGGTAGCTAAAATCAAAAGGGAGGTGTCACACTAGGTTTAAGTGGATTGGAGCTCTGCAGTACCCATTTGCGCTCCGCTAAGCACAGCTAAGCAGGGGCATGCGTCTAGTGCTGCTAAGCTTTGTCTGCGGGGTGCATGTTTTAGCTGGTTTAAGCTATGCTGAGCATGCCTGTGCATGGGGGTGTGTCTAAACTGCTGAGCTCTGTTTATACTAGTGCTGTGAGTTTGCGTGCCATGCTCCAGTGCTTAGCAGTGAGGGAAAATTTTAAAAAAATTCAAGGAAATAGCATGGGAAAGCCAGTCAAGTATAAATGACTGATAAGCCCTATTCCACTGACACTGGGCCATTTAAAACCTTCAGTGATATACCTGGCAGGTGAAATGCATCACAGTCAGCTAATCAGACAGACTGCATTTGCAACAAACCACTAAAAAGTATACATACAGCATTCAATCTGATTTATCCCACATACCCTGCACAATTGGAGGGCACACTTGGGAATTTTAACTGACAAAATGATAGGGGCTGCTGCTGTTCTGCTATATCTGTATGTGCTAGAAGCTGAGGTCGGTGCTGGTGCTGATGGTGACAATAGGTCTACTGAGAAGGAGAAGTGTGTTCAGGCTCAGAGTAACTTTCTAGGGGCTACATGAGTTGGAGATAGTAGACCACTCATGGCAGACAGGGACATACTATAAGAACTCACAGAGCTTTGCCGCTCTCAACTCAGACCCAGCGCAGAGGGTAACCCATGCCCGTGGAAACAAAGGTATGTGTAGCCCATAGAATACTAGCTACAGGTGCTTTTCAAAGACCTACTCGGGACATGATGGGGGTTTCACAGGCATCTGCATCCAGGGTACTCTGCCGGTTCTTGGCAACCTTGCAAACACATGTCATTGAGTACATATATTTACCTTGAACCCCTGAGGAGAGGGCCAGCAATATGTGTCTCTTGCACCATGTAGTACACTACCCTGAGGTACTGGGTGCCATAGACTGCACTCATGTGCACATCAAAGCACCACTTACTGAGGAGGGTAGATTCTATGTCAACCGCAAGGGGTATCATTCCATCAACTGCCAGGTTGCATGCAATGCCCAGGGCATTATCATGAATTTGTGTGGTGGCAGCCCTGACAGTTATCATGACTCCCACATATAGCACTCATCACAGCTACACTAGACGTTTGCCAGGGGAACATCCCATACAGCCATCTACTGGGGGATGCTGGCTACGCACTGGAGCCGTGGATGATGACATGCATCAGAAATGCCCACACACCTACCCAAGAATGCCATAATGAGGCACATGCACACACTAGGAACATCATAGAGCATGTGTTTGGGCTGCTCAAGTCACGGTTCCACTGCTTCGATATATCTGATGGAGCCCTGCAGTACTCTCCAGCCACATGTGCACAGATGTTCACAGTATGTGCCATGCCACACAATATGATCCAGCAGAAACAGCTGCGGCAGGAACATCACAGGGAAGGGACACACAGTCCCCTACCAGTGCCAAGGTCCCCACAGCCACAGGGGGATTCAGAGGAGGAACCCCCTGGGTCTGTCCCTGGAGGCAGACATAGGCATGCCCAGTATGCCTTGGCCTTAGCAAAGAGGCAATGCATACCACATGCACTGACATTCCAGGAACCTAGGGATTGACACCACACTCTGACTCACAAACATAGCAAAAAGGATGCCAGCCACACCATACAACCTGTACTTTACCATGTACTGGCCGTGTACTACGTGCAGCTGACAGATTCATCCCTGAAGAACTGTGATCTAAACTACTGCAGGCACAAGGTAAGTTACTCTTCTTTACAACAAATGTATGGTGTACTAGACTATGATAGAATATGCATGGGCCTGTCACATGTATGCTATGGAATAGAGTGGGTTACTGGGAAACCTAAAGACAACTGACAGCTATGTGGGACAACAGGAGCTCTCTGCCCAGTACTGGCCACATCATTATATGCAGCAGGCTCCAAGGCAGCAAAACCCACTGCACTATGTGAGTGAAATGACAAACAGCGGGGTAATAAGACAGATACATGACTGTCATTGCTAGGGTCCCTTATTCATAACACACCCACAACTGCAGTAACATTATGTTTGCAAAGTAATAGCAGCAGACCACACAATCCCGGGGCTGTCTCAATCAACATGGTGACATGTTCCATTTACACAATATGCAGGGGTCAATGTGCTATGTATGTCTGTGGTTGATCATGTTAGGAATTAAACTGCACTGCTTGGTAGCAGACACTCTCCAAACACATAAGATCTGTGGTGCATGCAATATGTATGTAGCACTATATTCTATACAACTAGATAGGTAGGGGTTATAATCCCAACAATGGCATCTCTGTGAGTGTGTGTGTGCATATGTACATCCCCTTGCAGCAATGTGTCTTTCATGCCTATGTGTGTGCAATGCTAATGCATTTTAAGGCCCATGCCTACCTGTTAAACCCCATATTGGTTTACTTTACAGGGCCTGCTGATGTCAATCCACCTTAGAAGCACATTGAGACACTCTCCACACAAATAAGCTCAGAGGTGCATGCAATAAGTATGTAGTACTATAGTATATGCATCTAGATAAGTAGGGGGTTTAATCCCAACAACAGCAACTCTGTGAGTGTGTGTGTGTGCGTGTGTGTGTGTGTGTGTGTGTGTGTGTGTGTGTGTGTGTGTGTGTGTGTGTGTGTGTATAAGTTTATTCCCTTGCAGCAGTGTTTCTCTCTTGCCTAGGTGTGTGCAATGATAATGCATTTTAAGGTTCATGCCTACCTGTTAACGTCCCCACTGGCATACTTTACAGGGCCTGCTGATGTCATCCACCTTAGAAGCACAATGAGGCAGACTTCAAACACAATAGCTCCATGGTGCATGCAATATGTACACAACACTATAGTATATACATCTAGATAGGTAGGGGTTTTAATCCCAAGAATGGCAACTCTGTGTGTGCGTAAGTATATCATCTTTCAGCAGTGTTTCTCTGTTAACCCCAACATCGGTGTACTTTACAGGGCCTGCTGATGCCATCCACCTTAGAAGCACAATGAACACACCTCAGACACAATAGCTCTGTGGCACATATGATAAGTATGTAGTACTATAGTGTATATAACTGAAGAGGTAAGGGTTCTACTTTCAAAACTGGCAACTCTGTGAGTGTATGTGTGTGTGTAAGCATATCCCCTTGCAGCAGTGTAGCTGTCTTGCCTGTGAATGTGTGTGATTGTTATATAGTTTTAAGGGTTTGTTAACCCCCCCCCATTGGCAACCTTTTCAAGGCTTCTGATGTTATCCCCTTAGAAGCACAGTTAGACACTCTCTAAACATGTTAGCTCCATGGCGCGTGCAATAAGTACATAGTACTAAAGTGTATATAACTATATAGGTAGGGGTTCTACTCTCAAAACTGGCAACTCTGTGAGTGTAAGTGTGTGTGTAACCATATCCTCTTGCAGCAGTGTGGCTGTCTTGCTTGTGTGTGTGCAATGGTTATATAAATTTAAGGACCTGTGCAAACCTGTTAAGCCCCCCCCCATTGGCACCCTTTACAGTGCCTGCAGATGTCATTCAACTGAACAGTAGTGGCAGACACTCCAAAAACACATAAGCTCCGTGGTGCATGTGATATGTATGTAGCACTATAGTACATATAACTAGACAGGTAGGGGTTCTACTCCCAACAAGGACAGTTTGTGTGTGTGTGTGTGTGTGTGTGTGTGTGTGTGTGTGTGTGTGTGTGTGTGTGTGTGTGTGTGTGTGTGTGTGTGTGTGTATGTGTGTGTGTGTGTGTGTGTGTGCTCATGTGCTTGTTTGCATGTGTGCATGTGTGCGTGTGTGTGTGCATGTGCGTGTGTGTGCATGTTTGTGCAAACCTGTTAACCCTCCATCGACAACCTTCACAGCACCTGCAGATGTCATCCACCTAAACGGTAGTGGCAGCCACTCCAAAAACACATAAGCTCTATGGCGCATGCAATACGTATGTAGTGCTATAGTACATATAACTAGACAGGTAGGGGTTCTATTTCCAATAAGGGCAGTTTGTGTGCATGTGCATGTACATATATCCTTTTGCAGCACTGTGAGTGTGTTAGGGTTATCACCTGTCTCAATGTGCAAGTGACAGTCCATGTTTTGCCAGGTGTGTCCTGTGAAAATAACTAAAACAATACAAATGTCCTGAGAGTGTAGGATAACAAACATTTCCTACATTATTGGAATAGTTGCATAAAGCAGTCATTCTACATCACAAACACCAAAATGTTATGAGAACTAGCATAATCTTTGCAAATGCTACATAAATAAGCTGTTATATATTTTTTTAAAAAGTGAGGGTTTGTCTGTTGCACTCTCTGTGGGTATAGTTTGTCTGCTAACTCTCATGTTACTACAAAAAATGTCCCACATTGGGCACTTGATAAGGTGGTAGCTATAGTCTGTTTTGCCTATGTGTGCACAATATGTATATATATTTGAGACCCTGTGAGTAGCTGCTGCCCTTAAATAACCCACATGTATTTAGGCATGAATGCTACCCATCACCACTACCAAGAGTGTCTTACATCAGCCAAGGTGCCATGGTCCTGGGCTCAAGCTAAACATATAAAAATGTATCATCATACCAGTCAGCAAAGACATGGCCCCACTGCTTACCACATCAATGGCAACCTTCTAAGCACACAACCTGTGTTGAGACATGTGGGTACTCAGGTTGATAACAATTGTGAATTTAACCATCATGTAGCGGCAGTGGTCAGAAAAGCCTTGTATGTGGTTTATCTTATAGGTAAAGGGACTGCATTCAGAAAAAAGGTGGTCATTAGCTCTCTATACTCCTTACTCCATACACCAATATTTTACTACAATGCCCTATTTGGTATGTACCTCTCCAGACATCTACACCAACTGGAAAGGCCATGGAAGCACCTCACAATGGTAATCTATGGCCTCCAACACCTCTCTGATGCAGACAGGCTCAAATCACTATTGCTCCACTCAGTACTGGGCAGGTTGCTCAGGGGTGGGCTGTGTCACACTTACAAGGCAATGTTGGACAATGTCCTACTACAGCTGCTCCATATCCTTAAGTCTAACCCATCACACATTATCTGCATGATAGGCCTAAAACTGATATGTGACATCAACACAACCCACTGGTGAGACAGGTTTGTCTCCCAGACGCTGCCCTGTCTCAGAATACACTTCCCATACACATCAAACAGAGTACTATGCTGACCCTTTTCAAGCGCAACTGTGATGAGTGGATGCGAAACCACAATACTGTCCTAAGTGCCCCACCTGTGTCCCTCATTGACAGGGGCAATGGATGCTGACTGATATTTATTTCTGGGGATAAAATAATGGCTAGCTTTGTAAGTGCCCTAGGGTCATTACTCTAGTAACTTCCTATGATCCTATGAACCTATGATTCTACTGAACTCCCAGGTGACATGTATCATGAGTAGCATATTGTGTCATGGGGTATGCATGCAAGATTACATTGTCTTTCCCTATTGCCCCTGACACACTGTTCTACACATATGTACCTAGGTAAACAAATATATAAACATATGCACATATACAGCCTTACCTTGGCAAAGCCATATTTCTGCATTGCCACCATGCAATCCTGAGCAGCTGTACTGGCACCAGTTCTCCATGGTGTAGACACACAGAGCCCTGGAACAGAAACAGAAAAATAGTGTGGGAGACAACAGTCAGTCAGCAATACTACCAATAATGCAGCATCATGGAACAAAGGTACATACATTTTGATGTGTACTCATGACACATTTCAGGAGACAGGACCTTACAGGGCATAACACTACTGCACTACAAACTGTCATTAAATGTATTATAGTCGCCCTGTGCATCAGTCACATATTTGCATGTAACTGCATCAATGGTATGAATGACAGGGTTGTGGCACAGGTATCATCACATGCACAGGGTGTGGTGTGAGTTTGCCAAAGGCTTGGGCTGTGACACACAGTTGATATCATGTGTGTGTGTCTGGAGGGGTGCTGGTCAGCTGGGCCATCGGGAGGAGCTGTGTGTGTCTGTTGGTGACCTGCACGTGACAGTGATGTGTGAGTGTGTGCGCGTACACAGTCAAGCCATGTGCTAGCCCTACATGAGAATATGTTGGACAGCTGTAGACCACACATGGTAGAATGTACAGTTCACCATCTCTGGTCATGAACATGGGAACTGGCTCTGCCAGGAGTGGCATTGGCACCACCATGCCCAGGCTCAGATGTGGTACTACTTGTTGACAATGACTGGTGTCTGCTGGGACTGTCTCCTTCATGGGACCACCCAGGACAATGTAACCATGGCCTGCCACATTGTGGTATGGACAGCAACGTCCCTTCTGTAGTGCTGGTGGTACTGCCACTATGGAAGTATGAGTGTTCATGGCCACGTGGATTCTCAGCTGATGGTGCTGACCTACATACACATGTTCGACACCCTACTCCCACTACATGTTCCAGAAAAGACAATACACGGTTAAGGACTGACAATGTCTCACCCCACCATCTGTCCACTACATCAGCAAAATGATGCATAGCATCACCAATGTTGTGGATGGAGTCATGGAAGCCAGACAGTGATGCAGCCATGATCCTGAGCATCCATCTGGTGTAGCGTTCAGAATGTGCCTGTGCTTCCATGGTGGACTGAAACATGTGTCAAGTGACTCGTGATGTGACACCTGCGACAGGTGGTGGTTGGGCAGCAGTCCTCCTTAGAGCACCCCTGTCAATCTGCCTGTGTGGTACCTCACCAGCTCTATGGCTATGGCTAGTATCTACAGTCATAGATGCCATAGTTGCCACACTTTCCTGGTCGATGCACCACATTTTGACTGTCCAGTATCTGTAGCCACAGGGGACTGGGTATGTGTGGGCATACTGAATGTGTGTGGAGACATTGGGGAGGAAGTGGGATGTCAACTCATGGGACAGATGCAGCCCCCAACAACTCTACCTGTGCCTCACCATGGCCACCATCATCATCAGAATTTGATGAGACACTGACATCAGATTGTGAGGAGGACACACTCCAACCCCCATGGTCAACTGTGTAGAGGAAGACAACATGGCTACATTAATACATGCACTATGTCTGCTGATACACTCACACACACACACACGCACACACACACACACACACACACACACACACACACACACACACACACACACACACGCATGCGCACAACACACACACACACACACACACACACACACACACACACACACACACACACACACACACACACACACACACACACAGGTGAGGTGCCACAACTGCATTATGCATACCACACCTTATTACTGACCCCATGCACAACACACAAGCAGACTACAGCAGGCACAGATATGACAGGCCCTTAACAACATGCAGTGCAGCTATGTCCAGTTAATGTTGCCAGTATTATACACCTGTGAGATAAGCGACATGTCAGTATATGTGATGGACCTTCACCTAAGAAACAATTCATCTGTCTCCACCATACTATTGCTCCCTGTATAGTAGACTGCATACATCTTCACAAAAATATGTGCAAATATGTTACACCTCCTGCAAATATGCTACTGTGATTACCAATTCAATGCACTGCATCAAACCCACAGCTGAATATAGAAGTATTGTACTATGGCTAAGCTGAACAGCTGTGTCTAGGGCAAACTGGCAGCTCTTAACATTCCTATGGTATGGATGAGCTATAACAAAACAGTTTCACACTCACCAGCTACAGGATGTTGGACTCTGGCCACACCAGATGTACCTATGAAATTGTGGGGGAGAGGTATTCTCAGCAAACCCAAATGTGGCATTGGCACAGGATAATATGTGCGTATACCAACATGTACAGTACAAACTGTAATACTGTCCACATAGCTGATAGTCTGACTATGTGTGCACATGTGTGCATTATAACCCCCCCCCCCAAATGCAGATGTGATGACCACAGGAGGCTTATCTGGATGCTTCTCTGCTATGGAAGCTGTGCCACCCACTTCCACAACATATGGGGTGACAGATGCTTGTGAGCTGGTGGGTGAACCCAAGTTTGCAAGAAATCCTCTGTGGCTGAGAGTGGTTGTTGTGTTGCAGGCCCTCCACCAGTGACAGCACAGTCCCTGGCCACAGCTGCGGCCCTTTGCTGTGCATCATTTATCATATTGGTGGCCCGGTGTTGGACCTGCTCATAGCTTCTGTCCTATAGCCCTATAGCCCAATGTGATTTACTGATGCAACAAGGCCTGCCCACAGTGCAGCACATTTTTACTGCATATGGCGACTCCTCGGCAGCAGGATGGCATGATACCAGCCATCAACTGTGACTTCATTCTTGGCTGCAGAAAAAGGGGGGTTCCTCCGTCTGTAAATCACTCCTGAAAGACAAGAAGAAGGGAACATGTCACAGGACAACATACATTGCTCTCCATTATGTACACACCCTGTACCTCCACATTTGCCAGTACTAAACTTCGCTAACTCCCACATCATACCCCACCATCTCTCACCACAGTATGTATGTGGCTATCAAAAACATAGTGGCAATACAGCATGCATTTCCCTCCTCATCCTGCTGCTTCCTGCTACTTGCTGCATGTTCTCTAAGGTGTTCAACTGCATCATTTCTGTTGCACATAGTACTGCTTGTTTATAGCCTGTCTACATTGTATGTGGTAGTGTAAGCCTCCTACATTTCCTTTAAGCACCTAGGCTGTAGGGCCACCCCTTTGGTCTCCCATGGACTTCCTCCTTCAGATTCTGACAAATATGGCTGGACAATGTCCTACAGTTTCCCCTGCCATCCTGTTTGATATGGGCATCCTAACACAGTGTAGCAACTGCCACATGTACATTGACAACCATCTACAAACATCACCAAGGAGCACAATTTGTGAGACATGCAATGACATTAGGAACCTACAGTCCAAGCTCGCTCCCTCTCAGTCCCACATATCTGGCACCAAAAAGGTTGTCAACACAATCAGTACACTTCAAAAACCACCCAAACCTACACAACACACACCCACATACATGGAGGTTCTCAACATAAACATCCCCAAACAAAGGAGACCTCCGAGGCAAAAACACATGCGAAATCCACAGCCCTGCACATCACATACCATGCATAGCCACACACCTGTGTCCCACAGCCACTAAGGTGTCACCATAAATCAAACATATTAGTCCTAGCAGGTTCCATTGTGAGACACACAGATGTGTAGCTCACCAGGCTGTACATGAAGAAGGTCACAGTTACTTGTATGTCAGGTGTCAAAATCTGCCATATCACATGTGCACTGCTGTTTCTCAACAACAGTTACTGGTATGAGCCTGTCAAAGTTCATGTTGGTGTACCTGACCTGAGGCGTACTTCCGTGGACCATATGACATGACACATGACTGATTCCGCTGAGTATGTGTCTCAGGCAGGTATGTCCTTAGCTTTAAACAGCAGTCTTCTGTCACCCAGAATGATGCTGCAATACAATCAGAAAATGATTGACCTTAACAGTTGGCTTGGTTTCTGGTGCCAATCCAGGGGGATCCAGTACCTGACACACTGAGATGATATGATCAACAGGCCACAATGCTTTGCCAGAGATGGCCTCCATCTGTCTCACTTGCCCTTCAGGCTTCTGGCCATGGTTCTTGTCACCACCATAGTGACTTTATTAGGAAAAATGGTGATGTTAACACTAACAACATGAAACTGTCAACAAATCACAAATTGAAGGCTATGCTGCTAAATGCTAGGAGTCTGAACATGAATCTGCACCCATTGCAAGCAGTGTTAAGACTGGAGAAGGCTGACATCTGTGCAGTGAAAAACACATGGTTCAAAGCTGGAGAGAGCACCCCAGCCTTACAATGTCAACCATCCTATCATGCAGTCAGACCCCAAGGTGTGGGCAGTAAAGGAAAGGGACGTGGGGTTTCACTATATATGAAAGACATATACACCTCCAGGCTGGTCAGACAGTAAAATGCACAGGAGACACCCCTGGTGCAGTTAACTATTGCCACGACCCCTATTCAAATCATAGCTAGCTACCAGCCCCTACATGTGACCAGGAAGCCCATTCTGCCTATATGGATCTGTTCAACTCTATCAGGAATCAACTCTGTATTGTGATCCTGGGTGACTTTAAGTACCCAAACATAGACTGGAAGAACAATTCATGCCAGCACACAAATGCCCAGAGATTCATGGAATTTGGCAATGCAAACACCTCAGAACTGCTAGTTGCTACCCACACATGAGATGAAGCTCTCTGGCAGTTGATAATAGACAACATGGGTAACCTCTGCAACATCCCTATAGTATCATCCTCCAGAGTAAAACCAACCATAAAGTGGTCATGTTTGTAGTCACCATCTCCCACAATACCCATCTAGCTAGGGTCAGACATACAAACATCTCCAAAGTTGATTACAGCCTCTTGAATGATGGTATAAACAGCTTCAGAGCCCCCTCTTCCTCTGTAGGAACTGGCACCTATATCCACAAATACACCAAGGCACTATACGTGCATTTGTATAGATGCATGGAGTCAGGTATACCCAACAGGACTGCATCATCCTCTGCAAGGATAAGTAAACCTGTGTGGTGGACATCTGTAATAAATACACTGTATAACAAGAGTGAAATATTGCTGTGGAAAACCAAGAAGGAGCAGGTGCCCATTGTGAAGCAATGTCTCCTTAGCCTGTACAAGCAAATTCGAGCACTACTGAAATCCTGCAAAGCAAACACTGAGCCCACATTTGCGACATCCACTACAGACAGTCATATCTCCATCTTCACATATGTCTGCAACCTCAAAGGAAGCACCCAGACCTGCTCATGGACACCAGATATGCAAGTGCTGTTGTCATACAAATCTTGCTGCCTGACAGAGTCAGTGAAAGCTTCACCACCTGTCCTCCCCCTTCAGTACATCATGACATCTCCAATACCTGCCCACTTCCCATTATACCTAGGGAACAGGTCATCACTCGTGTCTCAAGGTCAATGGAATACTGCTCCATGGGATCCGATCACATCACATAATGCATCCTACATGACCTCAAGCATGAACCTACAGCAACATTAGGCACTGAATTCAACCAAAGCCTGAATAGCCGCTATTGTCCCAGCCAAGTGGAGGACACCCACTGTCATCCACTTACACTAAGGTGGAGCATCCACAGATCAGGCACATTATAGAACCATCAGCCTAACTAGCCTGATCTTCAAGGCCATGGAGCAGATTATCATGAACCTCATTAACAAGGACATTGGTGACCTGCACACATTCAATCACACACAGCTTGGCTTTGTCAAGGAGGGATCATGTCTGTTACATTTGGTTGACTTCTTTGACACAGCTACCAAAGCCATGGATGAGGAGGAGACAGTGCACACTGCCTACCTTGACCTGGCCAAAGACATTCACAGTATTCCCCACTTGATCATAATAGATATACACCCTCAACTAGGCATCAATCCATATGTTACCAGATGGGTAGCACACTGGCACACTGGCAGCAACCACGTACTCAATATAGGGGAAGCCACCTCAAGTGGTAGACCTATAACTAGTGGCATAACCCAGTGTTCTGTCATGAGGCTCTGTTATGTGTGATATACTCTTCTGAGATGCAAGGGACAACCAGTGGGCTAAGGCTGACCACATTTGCAAAAGACTGGATGCTGGGTGCTGTCACCAAATCTCCTAGTGATATGGACATTCACCAAGAGGGTGTCATGCAGACACATGAGTAGTGCCAGACACATGGCCTCAGGCTGCATCATCCCCTTTGGGGAGAGTGACGTCACCACAAATTATCATATTATTAACAACATCTTAAGCATGCAATCAGTCATGAGGGATTTGGGCATACAGGTTGATAGCACCATGACATTTGACCACCATGTTGCTTTTTTTGTAAAGAAAGCCTTCTACATGGCCCATCTCATACTTAAGGGTATCTCATCCAGGGACATGGGGGGGGTCATAACATCCCTGTATTCCTCCCTAATAAGGCCCATTATTGAGTATAATGCCCCTTACATGATGTACCTCAGAAAGCACATGCAGCAGCTGGGGACACCATAGAGGTTTCTAACCAGGGAATACCAGGGCCTCAAACATGTACTATACACAAATAGGTTAAAAGGACATCTATCTACCCAATTTCATACAGACTCCTCTGAGGTGACCTCTGTGTGGCATGCAAGGCAATCATGGACTCCACCTTGATGGGACTGCTGCACATCTCAACTCGAGCTCCAGTCGAGTAACCCACACACTTGCCCTCAACCTGGTTTGTGATATCAACAGGACTTGCTGGCGGGTCAGATGTGTGTCCCACAAACTCACCCAGCTGTGGAATGGACAACTTGTCCACATCAGGCAGAGTACTTCTTTACCCCTTTTCAAGCAAAACCTGGATAACTGGATGGTAAACAGGTCATACCCCCTTGGGATACCAGCTATGTCTCTGTTGGACTGGGACATCAGGTGCTGACTTGCAGAAACATGGCCTAAACTCTGGGCTAGACTTATGAGGGCCTCAGGGCCAATAGCCTACTAACCTCCTATGATCCTAGGTATATCAGTTTTGGCCCTGTGTGCTGTAATGGACTGTGTTGTCATGTCTCCACACCCATCACTACCATCTACTGTGGTGTGTCCCCTATGACTGACGTCTCAGTACCATGTCATACAGACCCCATCCAGCAAATCAGTGAGTGGTACTACGAGTGTATGGGGACAGTCCAGCAACATGTGTGTGACCCAATGACAGACAGCACTGCAAATGTGCTGTGGGTTATCCTCCCTGTAGATGTCTGACATCTGCAGTACACAGATGTTTGCAGAATGTGTACACGTGCCCAATATATGTGGTCCCTCTGCCAGACAAATGTGGATGTGTGGCAAACAGTTGGACAATATGTAATGTTTGCTCCTAGCCTCACATCCCAGAGGGAGGGGTGTGGGCGACATAACTGTGTTGATTAATTGCTGTAATGATTAACTGTGGGCAGTGTACAATAGGGGCAATATTTTTTAGTGAGACAGATGCCCATTTTTTTTTTTTTTTTTTTTTTTTAAGGAGAGAGTGGAATGTTGAGGAAGGGATATAGGTATGTGTAGAGAGGTAAGTTGTGTAGGAGAGGTAGCATTTGCAAACAGACAAGAAAGCAGACAGGGGTGGTGTATGACACATGAGGGGGTAAACACCTTGGATGGGGAGGATGTTGTGGAATTTGAGAGCCATGTACCCCCAGACAGCAGCAGTGAGACTGAGCTCCCCACCCATGGACAAGTACTACTAAATACCACTGCTCCTTCATGGGCCTGAAGATGGCTGTGCTGGTGGCTGGCCGCCTGGGCTAGCCTACCCCTCCAGGTTGGCCAGTCTGCCCTCACTCTGGCACAGGTGATCATCCAAACCATGATGGATGATCCTGTGCACCATCCCTGGTAGCTGTTGATGGGTGACTACTCCCTCTCTGAGCCCACTCCCAAGGGGGGGGATGGGCGACAGCCCCTGAGGCAGTTCCACTCGTAGCCGGTGCAGGACCAGCAGAGGTGGAAGCACTAGGTTTGGTCCCAGATGTACTGGGACCTGGTGTCACAGCCGGCTGAAGTAGGGTAGGCAGATCACCGGGAACCAGCCTACCCAGTCGAGCTATGGTGTTGAGATTTTTCAAAGTGTATAGGTTAGTAATGAACAAAACAGTTTTATGTTAGTTATAACAACATGCCAGGATGTTGAAGATAACCTAGTAAGATAACATTACATAGCATGTGGAACATAACAATAAGTGGGATAACAGTCAGTATAGTAACAGCATGCCAGTAACAGTTACTGCATAAGGCCAACATCATAGGTAATTCAACAAGGTATGTTAGTATGCAGCCATTGTAATATATAACAATAATAAAACACATGGTCCAACATAACATTTTGAGAACAACATATGTTAAACGTAAACCATACCTGATGTATAACAATAATAAATTATGATGCAGATAAGGAGTGGTGGGAAAGAGAAAGACATTCCATTACTACCATTATAGGCTATATTGTTTGCAACAGTGCTCTTATATATTGTACAGGTCTGCCCCTACTTTATATATACAAGTGCTCTATAGCTTCGGTAGCAGATAAATACCTCTCAAGCTATCCGCATGGGCAGTATGGGCCAAGATGTAACACGTTCAATTACACAACTACAAGGAACTATTACATATAAGGGGAACATATGTGAATACTAAGGTGTAGTGTGGACTGATGAAATGTGGCTATGCTATTGAGATAAATCAAGTTGCTGTTAAATCTGTGTCCCAGGGATTTGGCAACAGTGATCACAGTCCGTGACAGTGTGACACTTGAGAGACATGTATCTTGCACAGTACAGAGAGTTTACGCTTATCATGCCATTCTTAGCAGGCATGGGGTTAGACTATCAGCAGACATTCCCAGACACACCAGGCATACAGCTGTACTAAGATTAAACACTTTTATTTGTTTTAATAACTTGTATTAATATTGCACTTGTTGACTTTTTATTTACTGAAGTCTTATCACCTTGCTGAGCAATGCTGTTAATACTTTGGTACATCTGGACACACAAATTAGTGACCCATTTGAACAGTTACTACAGCCATTTATTCACATGTAATTCCTGTGGGGAGAACATCTGCTAACAATGCATAACAGTTTCTATTAATATTGAGTAGTACTTGTCCCTGGATTCGAAACACGGTCTATGTGTGACAAAATGTATATCATACCCAGTGTTTATCACACTGAGCTACTGAGCCAGTGCTGAATACTGGATGAATAATAAATGCCTAGAGCTCACCTGGTAAAAACTGTGACCTGGTCATAGAGGTAGAGCATTATACAAGACTCCAGTGATGCTTGAACACACATGCATGAGATTCATGCATGACAGAGATAGTAGGTGAACTGTGTATTAATAATTGCAATGCAGGTGCACACAATTAACCCCTAGTGGGTGGGAATATGTGTAATGTGTAAAGACCATATCGGACTGCTGGTTTACCTACCTGACCCATATGCATTTGCAGATGGTATATCTGCAGTCTACAGCTATTACAGTTTCATACTTGCCTGCAGCAGCGTAACTAAGTTCAGGAATGCATATAGCTGAAATGCAATGGTTAACACAAGACAATCCTGAGAGAAATGCACTATTATACCTTAGCCATTATTATTCTACATTCAGATCTTATTGCAAAACAAATATCATAATGCATTATATCTTGTGGTGCAGCCCAACATCTACACTTTAGCAAAGCAGTCTTTATCAGCTAACTTTCAGTCACTTCATGGTAGTATTCCCGTGTTTACTTACAGCATTTGTACTATTTAATATCTTGACCATAGCCCAAAATACACATTTTGCACAACACAGCTTCATTTTGTGTGACATCAAGCAGTGATTGGTATACATCTAACAGTCTTTATTGAACACTTCAGATAATGCAAGTCCTGCAAGACATCTGTAATTCCATAATTTATGAAGTAGTGACTTTATTTATTGACAATTATGTATGCAGTTGGACTTTATTTCCCTTAAAAATATGAAGGCAGTTGAACTTTATTTCCTTAAAATTATGAATGCAGTTGAATTTATTTCCTTAACATTATGAATGCACTTATAATTTATTACCTTAACATTAATAATACAATAGAAACGCTTGTTTCATTAACATTATTAATGCAGTAGTAACTTTATAGGTTCATAGGTTCATAGGTTTATACTAGGCTATCTGCCCTAAGGCATTTATAAGCCTAGCCCAAATTTTTGTGGTTTATGCCACCCCTTA
The DNA here is from genome assembly GCF_019279795.1 of Protopterus annectens. Taxonomy (NCBI): domain Eukaryota; kingdom Metazoa; phylum Chordata; order Ceratodontiformes; family Protopteridae; genus Protopterus; species Protopterus annectens. Next base: position 768,683,792 of record NC_056733.1, read on the forward strand.
TATGAAAAAATACTGTGTCCATTAGTTTGTTGTGCCTCTGTCCAGCAGTGACACAGAGATGATTCCCGGGGTAAACCTACGATCTCCCATCCACAGGTCTAGATTTCTCTTGAACAGAGTCAGCGAGGTGCTCTGCCTCACATGGACCGGGATTTTATTCCACAGCATAGGGAGTCTCTGAGTGATAAATCTATCCCTCCAGCACGTCCTATTTATATCTGTGCTAAGGTTTAAGTCGCTTGCTCTAGTGGTTTTGGTGGATTTGGATTTTTTGAGGCGGAGCATGTCCATTAATTCCGGGTTGGACATGGCCTTGTATGTCAGGCACATGTCACCTCTGAGCAGACGGTATGCGACTGAATAGAGCTGGAGTTTCTTCAATCTGGCAGCATATGACAGATTTTGGAGTCCCTTTATCCTTTTGGTGAGGAACTTGTGGGGTCTCTCCAATTGCTGCAGATGTCGGGTGAGATACATCCCGAATGGGGCATTGTACTCGATCATTGGTCTGATAAGTGAAGAGTACAGGGGAACAATGACCTCACTAGATCTGGATGTGAATCCCTTCATGATCAGGTGGGCAATGTAGAAGGTCTTTCTAACCACTTTAGCAATGTGAGTGTAAAAAGAAAGGCCACTGTCAGCCTGGGTCCCCAGGTCCCTGATAACCTCTTCTGTGCTTAGTGGATTGCCACCTATATGGTAGCTTGGGGTTACCTTGTTTTTCCCGAAGGGTATGACTATACATTTTTTGGCGTTTAACTTCGGCCATGGCTCTGGCACCAGCTATCTGTTTCCGTGAGTCCCTTCTGAAGGATATCCGTGTCCTATGCACTTTCCACTATGGCGCCCAGTTTGCAGTCGTCTGCAAACTTTGTCAGCCAAAGTCCTCCCATGCTGGCCTGTACTTCTGAGAAGTAGATGCCAAACAATAGGGGGCCAAGGACCGAGCCCTGTGGGACACCACTTGTGACCGGCTTGGAGTCTGACACAGCGCCAGCAACTCTAACCCTGTGGGTTCTGTCCTTAAGCCAGTTTGCAACCCATCTTGTGACATATGGGTTTACATTTAAGCGGGCAAGTTTTTCTACAATACCCGAGTGGGGTATTGTGTCGAAAGCCTTTGCAAGGTCAAGGTAGGCTGTATGGACTGCCTTTCCCTCATCAATGGCCTTGGTGACTGTTTCGAAGAAGTCGACCAAGTTCAAAAGGCATGATCTTCCCTTGACAAAGCCAAACTGGGTCGGGTCCAATGTCTGCAAGTCCCCTATATCTTTGTTTATGAGCTCCATTATGATCCTCTCCATAGCTTTGCAGACTAGACTTGTTAAGCTTATGGGGCGGTAATTACCAGGGTCCGTGAGGCCGCCTTTGTGGAGTGGGACCACAGTTGCCGTATGCCACTCCTTGGGCACATATCCTGTGGTAAGGCTGAGATTAAAGAGCTGCCTTATGTGCGGGGTTAATTCCTCATTTAGCTCGTGTAGCACACAGCCGGGGACACCATCCGGTCCCATTGATGCTGTGTTTTTAGCTTTAGAGAGAGCAGCTTTCACCTGCGCATTTGAGATGTCCGGGAGGCTACACTCGGCTGGGATAGTTATCTCTCCTTTAGGGAGGGTGAAGTTTGCACTGAACCTGTCTGCCAGTATGTTGGCAATGTCTGTGGGTTCAGTGATTTTTGTATCATTTTGGACTAATTCTGAGCATATCTGGGAGTTTCCACCCAGGTTCCTAACATAGCTGAAAAAGGCCTTCACCTATATTGAACTGTACCTGGCATTACTCACTTATATCATTCCAGGTCTATGACCACATTCATTGCTGAACACTCAAAATAGAATATACCTACTGGCAGTTACTACTCTTTCATATTTATATTACTATAGATTGCAAGAAATATCTGTACTCACCACACTCATGATGCAACCTGGCCAGGCACCCTGTATGGGCCTCCAGGTCATGAGCTCTCTCCTCTGCAGCTGTGGGGAGAGAAAAACACCATTATGCATGCCTGTCTATCACATATTCATAGTAGAATTTGGTAAAACAATGCTTACAATACTTACAAACTTGTGGGCCTTGTCAGCCTGAGCATCTTGGATCCATATGGCTAAGAGAACCCCCTTCCTATGCTTAAAGTCATCATAATGGTGACGCACCTGCGCACCTGGGCGGGGGATACCAGTTGCACTGGTTAGGTCGTGTGCCAGCCCATCCCAGGCCTCTGATTTGTATTCTGACCCCTGTTACTGGCCCTGCAGCAGCTTGATGTCATGGTCTTTAACAAGGAGTCCAACCATGCCCTAGACTCCAAAATGCCCCACCGCTGTGCTGGGAAGGCTGCAGCCTCTCCAACTCCTGCCATAGTTCCTGCATGGGTCAGACTCCAACAGGTTATGTCTGTATTCCTGTCTGCTCAACTTAAATAAGGCTGTTTTCACACCCTGTATCACCATTGGGCCATTTTTAAAAATGTAGCACTTTGGTTAGCACCAAGCAAATCTGCTGAGCTCTACCAAGCAGTGCTTAAACTGGCAATGCTTAGCAAAGCTTAGCAGTGTGCAAACCAGCTTAGCTTAGCTGAGGACTGCTTAAACAGGGTTTGCTTAGCAGTGCCCAAATCAGCTAAGTGGAGCTGCACATTGCTAAGCAGTGTTAAAAAGGGTCCTGTTTAAGCACTGCTTGGCTTGGCAGTGCTTAGCAGAGCTTAGCTAAAGGCAAAACAGATTTAAAAAAAACAAAAAAAGAAACACTTATATTATTTGTTCATTACTATTAGTTTATTATTATGTATATGTATTATAGTTTCATATTTCCTGACCTTATGTATTTTAATTTCTTTTTCTTGGAGTGTATTATAGTTTTATATTTGCTGACCTTATGTATTTTAATTTCTTTACCTTGGAGTGTGTATTTTATGTATTGTAAACTTGTCTGTAACTGGATGTCTCCTCGGGTCTCCACTGAAAATGGGCTTCTGGCCCAGCTGGACTAACCTGGTTAACATATGTCAATAAATACATCATTAACACAAAATAACATAATTTATAAAATATTGCTATCAAATCTAAAAGCTGAATAGTCTGTCTGTGTATTCAAACCGTGCACCTACTGCACACAGGGCCGTGACTCTAACCAGTCAGCTATGTGGATATGTTGACAACAGCTATACATTTCTATATAGCTCTCAGCTACATTTAAGCACTACTGAGCATTGGGCCGCACTGCACAAACACTCTCAGCTATGCTTAAACTTGACCTTTGATATGAAAATTAAAAGTATCTGATTTCTAGTTTAGATGTCTGGCACATGTCCACTGTTAAGCACTGCACCATGCAAACCCCCCCCCCCCAAAAAAAAATAAACATTTAACTTTTATATTTCAGTGCCATCCAGTACTTTGACAGTGCAGCGGGGTGCGTTACTCATCTCCAGACACTATAACACACCCCCTGCACTGATTCTGTAACCATGTTACATGGCTGTCTCTCAGTAGAGCGCCTTCATTAATATGCAAGGTGCATTGCTGACAGGGACCCGCAGACACAGCCACGGTACCTTCCATGTAAGACTTACACTATTCCTACATGGATTTTATTAAATCCCCACCATGAGGTATGCAGTTACAATGATATAAGCAAGTAACAACAAAGCCGTTAGTGCAAGAATAGTCCCACTGTAGAAAAAAATTGTCATTGTACAGTAGACAGCAGATTATAGAATCTTCCACACAAAACAGCTCATAGATACTGAAAAAGTGTAGATGAAGATTCATTGAATTAGTTATTATAATCCTCATGTCTCAGAATCATAAACCAAGATGAGCTAAGCAAGCAATAATGTCTGACAGGGTGTGTGTTAATGTGTAATTAACACCCACCCAGGGGTGTTATGAGGCCTAACGCCATAGACGGAGTGCCTCTACACCCCTGTAAGGGCATTAATTACACATTAACATATACCCTGGTGTCCGTTATTGTGCCTAGAGAATGGGCTGTCTGTAAAATTGTATTGTTTTACTTGCTAATTTATTTTTTTAAGTACTACATTCTTTTTTTATATATATCTTTAGTGCAAAATAGCTCCTACGCCTAATGTTTCAAACTTGCTGCAGTATATGTTAATGGTATTGGAGGAAGCATTTTACATCAAACATATATAAAAATAATAACAGTGCTTAAAAAATAATAAGCAAGTAAAACACAACAGTTTTACAGAGAGCCCATTCTCTCTCCCATACGCATACACACAGTCTGTTCTGCTTTCACACACATACATATCTACATACACACAGTCTCCTCTGCTTTCATACACGCATTCACTCACACAAGATCGTTCTCACTATCTCTCGATCTCTCTCTCACAGACAGTTTCTGTTTTCATTCAGGCAATCAGTCACACAACATCACTCTCACTTTCTCTCTCTCTCTCTCACTCTGTCTCTCTCACACACACACACACACACACACACACACACACACACACACACACACACACACACACACACACACACACACACACAAAGAGTCTCTCTCTCTCTCTCTTTTTTGTTTTACATTTTATGTTCGCTAAACAGCTTAGCAAGCATAAAATAATGGTGACCGTTTGTGTTTTTTGCAGTCTGAGCTCCACGGCAGCTTGATATGCTGCTGTGAAGTGTCGGACTCGTTTGTCAGCAGACATTATTTGTACATTAATACCTTGCTGGAGAATGTTCACTCTCCAATCAGGATGCTGATGTATGGTTTGCCCATTCTCTAAGTTCTATTAAAAGTACACACTCAAAAAAAAACATTTGTTTGGCTGCATCAGGGCAGGAGAACAGTTTGATAGAAGTATTATGATAGTTTGTCTAAGGAGATATAATTCTTTGATCTCACTATTCTGTAGCACAATGAAATTTAAGAAAGTGCCTACTACACATCATTTAACCATTTTACATCTCTTTTTAAATCCTTTCTTTCTGAAATACAAGTGCAGTAATTGATAAAATAAGTGTTAGCTTCTTCAGTTATGTACTCTGGTCTTTTCCTGTCCAGCAAACATATTATATACATTGCATTACAAAATGAGTTCTTGCTCTGATGTCACCTTAAATATTAGCAATAAGATATCTTCAAACATTTCACTATTAAACCTGATTTATTGATTTATGATTACTGAGATTTAACCACACAGTGGTTAAGTGAACATATATCTTATACCCAGCTCATAATATGTCATCCCTTCTCCGTTTACCAGCTACTCCACCTTACTTGTCTCCCAGACTTCTCTTATTCCCCAACCTACCACACAGCCTCTACACATCCTAAAACCAAAGCCCTCTACTGAGCTGATATTTCCCCTCATCTCTACCACTACAACAAATTTCTCATCTTTAACAGAAAGCTCCTTCTCACCACAAATAGAGTCACTATATCTCACAACCCATACCCCATATCCTCGCTCCCCTTCAACTCCAACCCCAGAGAATCTAAAAAACTTTTATCCTTCCTTCTTGAACTCATCTTTGTTCTCCGCTCTGGACACATACGCCCCAACCCTGGACCTCTTGCTAACCAGAATACAAAGTCAAGCTCTACACCTTCACTGTCTCCCCACAAATCTCTCCATTTCACAACCATAAATGCCCAAAGCCTTTGCAATAAACTACCCAACCTCCATGCTTGGCTCTCCCATAACCACTCCAACATCTTATCAATCTCTGAAACATGGCTCAAACCTCACCTGAAGGACTCTGAAATCATGCCCCCCCCCAACTACAGTATCATAAGGAATGACAGAACACAAAAGAAAGGTGGTGGAGTTGCCCTAATTTTTTCCACCTCTCTAATAGTAACACCATATACCAACCTATATACCACAATTTGCTACTGCTGAAATAACCTTGGCCCTCCTAAAAATCAACAACCACAAAAATATATGTATAGCTGCCCTATACATACCACCTGGAAATAACATCCCCATTCTCAAATATATCCTCTCCTGGTTGTCATCTAACATTAATAATGAAACAATTATCCTAGGCGATGTAAACATCAATTGGACTTCTATTCACTCAACCACAACTTCTCAGAATATAAACCTCTACAACTTCACCCAATTAATTACCTCTCCTACCAGACCTAATAAAGATGACTCCTCAGGCGGTATTCTGGACTGGATATTAGTCTCCCAGCCCAACAATATCTCAGACAGTGGCACCTTACCTGACTCCCTTAGTGATCATCTTCCTCCTTTGTACATCACTCACCTTCTTCCCTACATCTACAACATAACTATATCTCAACCCAGGGTCTATATTAGAACACCGAACATTTGAAATGTCGAGTGTTCTAATATTGAATCCTAGCAATCAAAAAAAAAAAAACAATGAACATTCGGAACAGCAAATTTTTTCCTAGGGAAAAAATGTGCTGTTCCAAAACACATACACACAACAGAAGCACACCAAACAAACAGCAATCCACACACATACACCTAAACTCTAACACCTAACCCTCCACTAAACTATACAAACACCACTAACTATCCACTTACCTTAACCCAAACCGTAACCCTATGGTCCGTCATTATCGCACAGTCACCTCACCGGCGCCCTAACCCTAACTCACCTAACCCGCCTTAACCCACACAACCACACACTTACCTGACCCGCGCCCTAACCTTAATTCACCTAACCCACGCTAACCCACGCATCCACACAATCGCACACTTACATGAACCTGACCCGTAACTTTCAACCAGAACACTGAAAATACCGAAGCAACAGAAATGGACAACTGAATTCCTTCCCTAGGAAAGAATTCGGTTTCTCGTTACTTAGATATTTTCAGCGTTCTCTGAAAACGGGTCGATATTAGAACACCCAATATTTCAAATGTTCGGTGTTTTAATATAGACCCTCAATCCATACCTATACTGGAACCCACTAAAAACTCTTCCTCTTGACAATGAAGTTACCTGCTTCAATACTTCATTCATTAACCTACTAAACAGACTTGCTCCTCCTAGAACTAAGAGAGTAAAATCTAAAACAGCCTCCTGGCTCCCCAAAGACACTATAACTCTCACGCATATCTGCAATAAATCATGGAAACTGTACCAAAAATACAAATCACCTAACTTCCTAACAGAATACAAACAACTTCGAAATAAAGTTTAAAACAAATTACTTCAGACTGCAAATCTTACTACTTTAAGCTTCAAAATAATCACAAATCCAACCCCAAGAAATTTTGGAGTAGTATCTCTACCCTCCAAACTCCTGACAGAAAAGACAACCCTTGTCCTGACCCTAGCACTCCAGATCATATCAGAGCCACCAAATTTAACTCCTTCTTCAAAGACTCAATAGCCAAGCTCACCACATCTTTCCCTACCAACTCACTAGCTCCTTCCATACTAACCACCTACAACCCAGCTTCTTCTGCCCCCAAATCGACCCACCCCCTTACCCTTAAACCCATTCTTGTTAACACCATAAAAAACTCCTCAAAAAGTGAAAACCATGCTCTAATGTGCCGGACAACTTACCATTTAACTTCCTCAAGTTAGCTGCGGATAGCATAGCTCTCCCTATCTGTATCCAAATTAATCTTTCCATTCAAGAATCCTATGTACCCTTCCTCTGGAAAAAAGCCTTTATCATTCCTTTACACAAAGGGGGGAGCAACACTGACATCTCCAATTTTCATCCCATAGCCATTCCCTCCCATATCTCTAAAATTCACAAAAATTGCATTCACCTGCAACTCTTACTCTGCCTTTTATACAACCACTTGCTAACCCCAACACAACATGGTTTGAAACCTGGACACAGTGCCACCACAGTACTTATATCCTTCCTTGAATCCTTCCTTGAGAACATCAACTGCGTTTGTGACTCAGGCAGTCTTGTATCTACCCTTCTTCTAGACCTAGCCAAAGTCTTCAACACCATTTCCCATAGCCTTCTCCTGTCCAAGCTCTCTCATCTTAATCATTCCTCCTCTTCCATCAGCTATTTTTTCAGGTACTTGTCAAATATACAACAGGCCATCAAGTGGAAAAACTATACCACTTCCTACCTTGACACTCTGACAGGCATTCCCCAAGGTTCTATCCTGGGTCCTCTACTTTTTAATATCTTCATTAATGACTTTCATCTCTGCATCCCAAATGCTAAATTTGTCCAATATGCAGTTGACTTGACTTATCTGCTCTGCTGAATCTCTCCCTAAACTCCTACATCTCATCTAACTCAGACTGCCCTCCCCAGCACTGAGACATGGATGCTAAATAATCACCTAGCCCTCAATACTTCCAAAACCAAAATCATGATCTTTACCCCATCTAAAAATGCCAAATATTGCTGCCCATGACTTACACTCTAAAATAATTACTTTCTCAATCACTCCCTGCCCCTTTTCAGACCACAATTCATTGATACTAAAACTTCAAAATGGGTACAAACCATTCATCTTTAACTCCAGAATTCCAGCATATATAACTAAAATTAAAGAGTTCAAACCCTGGTTATTATCTGAATTACAGTTATTAGATATTAATTATACCACAGATATAAATAAAATAATGACATGGAACTCATTAAAAGCTTACATATATGGTAAAACCCTAAATTGGTATAAAATAAATCAGAGAATGGGATTCTGAATTATTAGATCTACAATCCAAAAAATTGTCAGTAAAAGCTGAAAAAAATCGAAATCATTTGGAGATGAAAAATAAAGTAGAAGTATTAAACAATAAATACAACAAAATTCTAACACATAAAACTAGTTTAGCTTTTGAAAGACTAAAACTTAACACATTGGCCACTTCTCCCAAATATCTACATAATTTATCGGCAAGGACCAAAATGCAATCAAAAGCTAATAACATTAAAAGTATCTTCCTTGAAAAGAAAGGGAAAAATGTCTCGGATATAGATGACATTATTGATGCCTATAGAAATCACGATATGGAACATTTCCAAAAAGAAAATATACATATCAATCAATTAAATCTAGATGAAAATCATTCTAATATAAAAAAAAATCAGAAAAATTAAAACTAGATATGCAAGCACTCATATCCCACAAAGAAAATACAGATACAATAAAAGAGGGTAAAATAATAAAGCTCCAGTTATAGATGGCATAATTATGGAAATATATAAACTTTTTCCTTCAAATATACTATCTTTCTTTCATAAAACTCAATTAGAAATTCAGTCACAAGCTTTAATACCTCCCTCTTGAAGATATTCCTTAATCACACCAATCTTAAGGGAAAACAAATCCCCAAACCTCTGTACCTCATATGGACCTATACCATTATTAAATAATGACTATAAGATATTTATGTTGATATTAACTAACAGAATGAAAATACCACTATCCAAAACAATAAATAATGATCAAACTGGATTTATATATCATAGACACACACATGACAATATTAAAAAGGATAATTTATCTTATAGATTATATTAATAAAGAAAATAAAGAAACACTCATAATTGGCTTAGATATAGAGAAAGCATTTGATTCCCTAAATTGGGACTATTTATTCAAAATTCTGGTGTTATTTGAATTTCCTCCTTCCTTTGTTCATCTACTAAAGTATATATATATATATATATATATATATATATATATATATATATATATATATATATATACAAATAATTTAGCGTATGTTAAGCTAGGTCCTTTCACCTCTGAATCTATACATATAACAAAGGGTGCTAAACAAGGATGTCCCATGTCACCAATTCCATTTGATTTGGCTATTGAAATATTGGTAGATTCAATACGCAACAATATAAAAATCAAAGGAGAAGATGTTTATAAACAATACAATATTAAAGTAATGCTCTTTGCTAATGACATATTATTAACATTATCCAATACAAAAGAGACATTAGAAGAATTAGATATTTTAATTGACACATTTTGCAGGAATTCATGACTCCATTTCAATAAATCAAAATCAAAATTTTCATTTTAAATGAAAAAAAGAATTGCGGACGAAGGGGAATCACATTATAGGGCAACAAGAATCTACCTTAAAATAACTATTGAGTTATGCAAGGATAATAAAGAACTAGTCTCAAAAACTACAATAATATCATTAATACAATTAAAATCTCTGTGGAAAAGTGGAACAAAATAATATTAATATTTGAAGATAGACTGCAGTTGCAATTACTACCCAAGTTTCTATATATAGCTTTGGCAATATAACTGTTACGAGAAAGGAATATACTCAAGGAAATAAACTCATGCCTAATAAATTTTTTATGGTTTCCCAAAAGAAACAAAATAGCTTTAATACATCATATCAGACCATGGAAACAGGGAGGATTAAACTTTCCTGATATAGAAACATATATAAAAGCATCAATATCTAAAACATTCTCCGATTGGATAAGTCCAAATTATTCTGCAAATTGGAAAGAATTACTAACTGTAATATCAATAAATGAATTTTATTTACAAAAAAATTCAAATAACAGATAAAAACGATTTGCCATGGCACATATTATGTTTTAGTATGCAATGTAACATAAATAAGGCCACTAAAGCTTGTACGATTAATTATTACATTGACTCATTTAGGAAAATTATTAATGCAAATATAGATTTAAAAGTCTGGTTTGATCTTTTAACACCATTCATAGTTACAAAGAGCTAGCCACATAAAATATACAGAGAAATAATTAATTATTGGGAACAGAAAGGATTTATTTGCTGGTTTCAATGTATCAAAGAACTAAAAGTTCTGGATATGCAAACAATAGAAACAACATACAAAATTCCACAACAAGATTGGCTAACTATGCAAAGCATTCTGATGTATTCACAAGATTTATGCAGAATAATTAGTAATTCTTCATTTAAAGAAATACCTAAACTTAAGAAATACCTATATGAAATCATATATAATGATTATGACATGGGAAATAGTATTTCGAAATTTTACAAGATATTGATAAATTATAAAACAACATCCAAATCCTCATATTGGAATTATATAACAAAAGGACACTCATTACAGCTAACTGAAGAAATTAAATCAAATATTTTATTATCACTAAAACATACATCCTTTACACAATACTGGAAAGTTTTTAATTGGAAATGCTTGCATAGAGCATTCTTAACTCCAGATAGAATTGCTAAAATTAATTCTTCTACAAAAAGAATATGTTGTAGGTGTGAGAAAATAACAATTCAGATTGGAATCACATTTTTTTGACTGAGTTAAAATTAAGCCATTTTGGAATGGTATTAAAAACGTTTTACAAGCCTTATTTAATGAATCGTTTAACTTATCTAAAGCTCTAGTATTATTACATGTGTACAAAGGTCCTCATTTGAATGAGTCAAATATGTATCTCATTTGGACAATACGTGCAATAATATGTATCTCGTTTGGACAATACGTGCAATCTCAAGTAAGTGTATAACAAGAAGATGGAATACAAACACAATACCGACTTGACTTCTACAACCTACTGAAGACCCGAGCATTGTTGGAAATTAAAATTAAAGAATTAAGGATTCATCCTAAGCCATTTCTTAACAATCCATGAAAAAAATCTTATTATTAATTGACACTTTACAACAATTGAACACATACACTCTGATAAGTGGATTGTTATACCTATAAAGTAATTGTATATATTGAGCTCTGTTATAGTGTCAGGCTGATGTAAATAGTGTACATAGTTATTTAGATGCTATATACAAATAGTATGGAATTTATTCAACTGTATTTGAAAAATAAAACATTTTTGAGAAAAAAATAAATAAAAAGGCAAAATAGACAAGTACTCCTTCTCCATAGTAAGCCAAAACTTGACTTCTATCGAAATAGCTTGCCATACTAAGCTTCTAGGTGTCCTTATCAACGAACAATTAAAGTTTGACATTCACCTTCAAACTAACAACAAGAAAACTCACCAGAAGCTCAGAATGCTTTATCATCACAATCTTTACCTTACCCCCTCAACTAAGCTTACCCTCTCTACCACTTACCTCTTTCCCTCTCTCATGAATGGAGCACCTCTCCTTACCAATCTACATACAACCCTTAAGACCAAACTGGCATCATGCTATAATAAAATCTCTGTTTGCCACCAGTTCCAAATCCTCCTCTCACCACTGTGATGCCTTAAACACCTTGAACTGGCTAGAGCACCCCAATTATCTCACTTACATTCAGCTCTCTACTGCTCAAAAACTCATTTTCAAGCCCTCTCAATGCCTCTCCCTCCCCACCATCCTTTCTATGCATCGACCTAATCGATCACTCAGATCCAGTAATCAGAATCTCCTTAAAGTGTACAAACTCCTATGTACTCCTGGGCAACTTCTACTGTTGTTTTCCCTTGCATGAAAATGGAACTCATCTCCCCTCATATCCGAACTACCCATAACCTCTCCACTTTCAAGACCCTGCTCCATTCCTATCTCTCTTCTACATGGGAGTGCTCCTGCTCTTACCCCTCCAAACTTCTACCTACTTACTGTCACTCCCTTCATCCTTTTTCCCTAAATTCCACTTACCATGAGCCATGCCACTTCTCCACCTCCGTTATCTCTTAAATACACTTACCCTCTTTTTACATTAGATACTGTAGGCATTTCCATCCCACATACAACATAATGCTTATTATCCCAAATTGGTGCACGTTACACAAATACATTACATCTCTATTACTTTTAAATTGTACAAAACCTTGTATTAACGTCTGTTGACTTTTGCATTGTTAATTTTTGTATGATCTTCTGTTTGATTTTTGGATTATTTTAAATATTGTATTCATTTCTGTTGATATTTGCTTTGTATGTCTGTATGTCTGTATAAGGAGCTTTTCTCCCTGGGCCTCTGTTGAAAAAGGGCTCATCTCGGCCCAATGGACTTTCCCGGGTAACAAACTACAAATAAATAAATAGCTATTTAATAATGTATATTGATTTAATTATAAATAAACCATATTATGATATTGGTGGAATGGCTTACTATGTTGTTAATTTACAGACAAAAAGAATTATACACTGTGAAAATATTGAAAATACAATGAACAATACTAGTTAATTTGTTGTATACTATCCTGACAACTTTCCTTTACAAGGTCCAATGGTAGGTGAAATGCCACTGAATGAACACAAAGATGATAATGAATGAAAAACCTCTAATAAAATTAAGTAATGTATGCTGTCCCTAGGATTCAAAGGCTTACTCTTTGCCCATATTATTCGACCAATGAAGGTTTATCAATTGGTGAGATGGAGAAAAACTACAGTTTAGAGACCTTGTTTCTCATTATCATGTCTGTAAACTGAATACTGTATCGTCAGACCTGAATATGCTAGTGCTCTCCCAAGCAGCCCATGCACCTTGTTAGCAAAATCACACTTCGACATGTACACACATGTACACACACACACACACACACACACACACACACACACACACACACACACACACACACACACACACACACACACAGTCACCCACAAACAATCCATACACACACGCGCTCTCTTGCTCAGACTCATGGATATATTCACCTATACATCAGCATGGATGTCAGTATATCTGTTGTCTTGTTAAAGGCAGGATGAAAGAATGGAGAATAACATTGTCAAAACCTGCTGATTGAGTCTGTGTTTACTGTGAGTCAAAACTTGCCAGTGAGTGTAGTTATGCATTGATTCTACTAACTTTCATATATAATGGTTATTGTACTGCTAACGTATTTGTGGAATGGTAAATAAGTACGCTTCATTTTTTAACTATTCAGACTATTTGACTTCTTTTATTGTGTTAATTCAAGCTTGAGTGCACCTCATATGCACCATTTATCCTGATTGTTTGTGAACGGTCTAACTGGTAATCTGTAATTATGTCTAAACTTCAAGCAGTTCATACCAAATGCTGGAACTCCATTCATGTTGTAAAAGAAATACAGAGCTCTTGAGCATTCATGCTCACTTGGACAGCAATTGGTAGCATCCAGGCTCAACTGTTTACGATATTAAGATTGCAGTAAGTTGTTTACTTTTCTGCCTCAGGACAGGGTTCACGTGGATCCCCTTTACTCAGAAACAATAAAAGATTAGAAGGAAACACCATAGATATTGCAGACATTTTTGAAATTAGTAACTGTATGCAGATGCACTGTTTACAGGAGGTGCATAACCTATAGTTTAACATTTTTAATCTGGTGTTGAATACTTCTGGTATTGAATTACTAAACAAAGGGTTAAACTTTATACTTTGCACTTGCACTCATATACTTCAAGTGATGTCAGGTTTAAATAAATTTTGCAATCCTCTAAATCTGCACACACACACACACACACACACACACACACACACACACACACACACACACACACACACACACACACATGCCCCATACTCATCCCTGTGTTGTCATAATGTCTCTGATTTCTCTTTAGTCCTGTTCTTGTAAATCAGGGATGATGACAATTCGTCATTAATACCAAACATCGTAGTTTCATAATTCATATCCTTAAGTAAATGCATGTAGTGCAAAAGCTATTATTCTATTGACTTTATACGTTTAGAAGCGGTATAATTACAATCAGTCTCTGATAATATATATTTGCTCTGTCCTGAATGTTGGTTTTGTCTATAGTTCTTGCACTATGAGGTTGATGGACATGCTTTTATGTGCTGTTTGCACCTCCCTTATAACTTAAACTATTACAGCCTTGATACAAGAAAACATCATCACCCAAGGAGTAAACGCCCCATACACCACACACAATCCAGTAAATAGTATAACAAAAATAGTAAAGTGCCAGAGCGAACAAAGGCTGCAGATATATAGGAACATCCAATATAAAGTCAGAACGATATCATCCACAGCAAATAAATTTATTCAAGAACAGGAACAGTGGTAAGCGCTTTCACCCTGATAGGGCTTCCTCAGACCATATACAAATATTCACAGCTGTTCATCATTATAAAAGAAAAAAGGCGCCAAAGTAAAAAAAAAAATAATACATTCTAACTATTAAAGTAACAGCTTCCTTTAAAAACGAAATATAAAATGTGAGTGCATGAATATAAAATATTAATAAATAAAGATGTATAAAATATATTTCTATAGTTCTTGAAAATATCTTCTATGCCTATGAGAACATAGTGACATTCTGTGTACATAAATATAATCTCATAACAACTATATATAACCAGGACTACGTAAGTGTAACAATAGATGGGGATGCTAGAACATATCTATAAGCGACATGTACTGAAGACTAGTATTTACATCTAGCCCACAAAACAGTCCACAGGACATAAGTATTCCTTTACAGATGTATAAAAATAACCTTTTATATTTTTATTGTTTAAGGAAAGGTTGCAGTAACTACAGAGGGATAAAATTGATCAGTCACAGCTTGAAGTTATGGGAAAGAGTAGTGGAAGCTAGGTTAAGAAGGGAGGTGATGATTAGTGATCAGCAGTCTGGTTTCATGCCAGAAAAGAGCACTACAGAAGCGATGTTTGCTCTGAGAGTGTTATTGGAGAAATACAGAGAAGGTCAGAAGGAGTTGCATTGTGTCTTTGTGGACTTAGAGAAAGCATATGACAGGATGCCTAGAGAGGAGTTATGGTATTGTATGAAGAAGTCGGGAGTGGCAGAGAAGTATGTAAGAGAGGTACAGGATATGTACAAGGGCAGTGTGACATTGGTGAGGACTGCGGTGGGAGTGACAGATACATTTAAGGTGGAGGTGGGATTACAACAAGGATCAGCTCTGAGCCCTTTCTTATTTGCAGTGGTGATGGACAGGTTGACAGATGAGATTAGACAGGAGGTCCTGTGGACTATGATGTTTGCAGATGACATTGTGATATGTAGTGAGAGTAAGGACCAGGTTGAGGAGACCCTGGAAAGGTGGAGATATGCTTTAGAGAGGAGAGGAAAGAAGGACAGCAGGGCTAAAACAGAATATATGTGTGTAAATGAGAGGGATGGTAGAGGAATGGTGAGGATGCAGGGAGTAGAGTTGGTAAAGGTGGATGAGTTTAAGTACTTGGGATCAATAGTTCAGAGTAATGGTGAGTGTGGAAGAGAGGTGAAGAAGAGAGTACAGGCAGGGTGGAATGGGTGAAGAAGAGTGTCAGGAGTGATTTGTGACAGACTGGTACCAGTAAGAGTGAAAGGGAAGGTCTACAAGAGGGTAGTGAGACCAGCTATGTTATATGGGTTGGAGACGGTAGCATTGATGAAAAGTCAGGAGTCACAGCTGGATGTGGGGGAGTTAAAGATGTTAAGATTTGCACTGGGTGTGATGAGGGTAGACAGGATTAGTAATCAATATATTAGAGGGTCAGCTCAGGTTGGACAGTTTGGAGACAAAGCAAGAAAGGCGATATTGCATTGGTTTGGACATGTGCTGAGGAGGGATGCTGGGTATATTGGGAAAAGGATGCTACAGATGGAGCTGCCAGGTAAGAGGAAAAGAGGAAGGCCTAAGATAAGGTTTATGGATGTGGTGAGAGAGGACATGCAGGCAGTTGGTGTGAAAGAGCATGATGCAGAGGACAGGAAGAAATGGAAACAGATGATCTGCTGTGGCGACCCCTAACGGGAACAGCTGAAAGAATATGAGTGGGTTAATACTACTATTTCTTGTATCAGAGTCTTTTCCTTCTTTATACTTTTTTTTTTTAAGTTTTAATTATTATTTTTATTCTTGGTCTGGTGGTTGTGCAGAGGAATAATATCCTCTGTGCAAGGTGGGAGGGTGCAGCGTTTGAAGACTTATTAGTACTTTACGGCATGCTATTTACAGTAAACTTGGTTTCCAGCAGTTCCCCCTCACCAACATCATATTTAAGGCACCTTGTTACAGAGTTACCCTGGTGTTTAGTGTTCTCCCCCAACCCACATCTTTCTTAATTGCTCTTAAGGAGCAATAGTAAAGCATTATCTCTGGTGTCTAGTGTTTCCCTGTCCCACATCTTACGTAAGAGCCATAGAGGAATTTTGTGAAAGATACCTGGAGTCTAGTGGTCTCCTGTCTCATGTTGTTACAGTTCTCCTGGTGTCTGGTGATTCACCCTCAAAGTGACAGGATTTGCTCATTAGTCTAGGGGATTATGGAGGTATGACATCCCTCTAACCCACAGACACATGCACAACACACCTCCACACATTCTTGCAGGTACACTCACACATATGCAATCACACACACACACACACACACACACACACACACACACACACACACACACACACACACACACACACACACACACACACACACACACACACAACCACAGGCCCCTACCCAATTGTAGTCACATGCATACTCATCCATTCACCATACAACACACACACACACACACACACACACACACACACACACACACACACACACACACACACACACACCCACAAACACACACAGATACCTACCCTATCCTCTACTTGACACTACTACTGCAACCTCTCAGGTAGATGCACAATGACACATATACATGTAGCCCCCCCCCCCCCCCCCACATACACCAATGCTACCCTCTACTGTGATGGATGAACACAAGTTTTTGGCAGTTTTCATTTAGCATGAGCAGCCAGGAGTCTGGAGCGGCCATCTTAACTTATGCAGCTGAGTGATTCTAATTAGCATATGTCTCTCCTCTGTAATGTCTCATTAGCATTTAGCATGACTGCAGAGACAGCCCATGTTGTAGTACTATGGTAGGGCTGTCCCTAAATCAAAAATGGTTATCACAAGGCGTATACCTCTTGGTAACTTTCTGAATCAGACACAATATTTTTATACATTGTCAAAAATTCGTAAATCAGTATCAAAACTTCCAAGATTCCCTATTATACTGGGTAAAGGTTTATTGTCTAAATCATCATCAGACTTTTTAGAAAAATGTTAAAGACATTACTGATTCAGGTCACAGCCAGGATTCAGGATATGTGACAGTTTATTCAACTATAGTTACTACAGATACCTTACATCACAGTTTGGATGTCTAAGCTGTCACTTCTAACATACCACATACTTTAGAGTTGGTTCTTAGTATCTGATATCTAGCCAGATGAGTTTAATGAGTCTATAAATGTTTGAACTAATACTCAATAAAAATATGTATTTTTATAGGAACGAACATTATTTGCAACTCTGTGGCACAAGCATCTTTTGCTCTTGTCTATGCAGACGTTGCGGTATGGAAATGACTGTTGGCTTATTTGCAAAAATGCATTAGATTAGAATTGCAAGAATTCTTAGTTTATTTGAATATTGATAACTTCAGTATGAGCCTCACTTCCATGAAAGTATATTTTACCATTAGTTTCCACTAACATTTCTAGTAATCATTTTAAATCTAGTTGCTGGCTACTGAGACTTGTCTGCATATATCAACTGGACACAAGCTGATTTAAGTATATTTTTCTGCACTTATTTTAAGATTTGAGTGAGTAAATATAGTGTGTCTTGGATTTAGTAAATGTGTCTCTGTCTCTCTGCAGTTAGCCATCTGAGTTCACTGAAAGTTGTTAGACTGCTTTGAAATTCCTTTGTTAGTGTTAGTTAGCTTGGGGGTTTCTGCTAGCATTAAAATATGTGTTGGTTACATTTCTAGTAATCATTTTAAATCGAGTTGCTGGCTACTGAGACTTGTCTGCATATATCAACTGGACATAAACTGATTTAAGTATATTTTTCTGCACTTATTTTAAGATTTGAGTGAGTAAATATAGTGTGTCTTGGATTTAGTAAATATTGTGTCTCTGTCTCTCTACAGTTAGTTCCTCACCCCCCTCCCTGTTTCTTGTTGTGGTGTTAATCTTGGTGGCTTTGGAATTTCCCGCCCCTGCTGTAAATCTCTTTTTGCACACTCCTCCTGGACCCATCTCATTGGCTCACTCAACTGAGTACAGTGAGATCATATTTTGATTTTGGATACTCCTACCAGTCCCATCTCCTCTGCGGTGTACAGAGAGAGCACTTGGGAAGGGCATTCCCCTATAGTATCTTAATCTGCTCTGCTTCCATCTCAAAAAAAAAAAAATTTGCACTTCATGCCTTACTGTATTTGTGTTTCTTCCTACTTTATTACCTTATTTTGCTTTTGCCTCTTTTTAAAAGTACTCAATTGAATTTATTCTGCTGCCTTTATTACTGCTTGTTAGTAGCCTGATTCAATTGTAACTGTTATTCTAAGGCCCTTGGTTTAAGCACTTGGGCTTCAAACCAGTTGTTTTACATTAAGAAGGTTTGTGATCTGCACTGTTGTGGCAGGACAGGTAGCGTACATCCTTCTAGGTTGGGAACTGCTGATTGAAGGCTCAGTGTCTGTTATTCTAAAAGTGTATTAGTTTTGGGTTAAAGACTTGGGCTTCAGGCCAGTTATTTTATATTAAGAAGGTTTGTGGTCTGCACTCTTGTGGGAGGAGAAGCAAGATTCTGCCCTTCTGAGCTGGGAATTTCTGGTTAAAGGCTTATTGTGCATGTTTACTTGAACTGTTTCTTTCTGAAATCGGTACACCTTTTTTGCTGTAGCATAGACTAGATTCAGGCCGGCTAGATCTAGCTTTGTTTGTATAACTTGTGTGCTGATCCAGGCCATCTTTTTTGGAGAAAGTTTTTCTGTACCCTAGTGGTAGGACTGTGCAGTTAGAACTTGCCTGATTGAAAACTGCTGGAACAGGGCTCAGTTTTAAGCTTTTTAACTGGTTAATTGGGTAAAGTGTTGTTTTAATTGCATCTGCTCTATTTTCTGGGGGGGGGGGGATATATATATATATATATATATATATATATATATATATATATATATACACATATATATATATATATATATATATATATATATATATATATATATATATATATATACTTGTTTCTCGCCTTTCTGAACTAGTATAGTCCAGTTTTCATGTTATTGCTGAATCCAGGCCTGTGTTACAAGTTTCTGTGTTGCCATACCTTACTTGGATAGAAGGAAGTTTCTCTGTTCACCTGTGAGAGAGGGGAGCTTTGAGTAGGCTATCTGTCCCTGGAGGAGTGGTCTCAGCCCTGAAACTAGTAGCTTATTGGCCGTTTTGGATCAATTCCTATCTCTTTCAGTTTCCCTGCTTTAAAACCCACATTTGCATGGTTTTCCACCAGTATACAACCCCGCACAGCTCCTCGCGGTGTCCTGCATAGTGATACAGGCAACAGAGAGACCCAAGAGAGACTTTTCCAGATTTAAGTATTTTTTTCTGTTTTTTTGCTCCGACTGCCTTTTCCTGCCTAAAAAGTGAATTTCTAACTGATCTGTGCTTTAAAAAGTTTAAATTGCATTTACGTTCTGCTTTTTACAGTTTTGCACTTGTTTTATATCAATTTAAGTTGTTTTGTATTGTATAACTGTTGTAGGCTACACACTAAAGTGCACTAGCCTGTTTATAGCATTTACAGCATTTTCTGTGTGTTTTTCTGCTGTTTCCTGAAAAAAAAAATATATATATTCTCTTTTCCCACCTTTGCTGAACTAGATTAGTCCAGATTTCAGGTTTTGCTGAATTCCGGACTGTGGTATAGTTTCCTGTGTTGCCCATATCCTTACTTGGATAGGTGGAAGCTTCTGTGTTCACCAGTGAGAGTGGGGAGCTTTGAGCAGCCTATCTGTCCCTGGAGGAGTGGTCTCAGCCCTGAAACTAGTAGCTTATTGGCTGCTCCTGGCTTATTGGCTGGGTCAATTCCTATGTCTTTCAGTTTCCCTGCTTTAGAAGCCACATTTGTGCGGTTTTGCACGATTTTGCGCATAGCGCAGCATCGGGCAGCGCCGCTTAAATGGGTTTAAACTATTCCCGGCTCCACAGAGTCTGCTCTTCACTTTTTCCCTTAGAACTGTTCTAAATCTCATAGTAAGCACTCTATTTTCATTTTAAAGCCCTGCAGTTGCTCGTATAAGTAATCTTATAAGTAAGCACTAATAAACTAAAGCACTACACCCTCTTATACTCCCTCTAAGTACTTGGCTCCCTATCGGTCCTTTTTGATCAGTCAAAAAGTAGTTCTTTATACCATTCTGGCATGTCCAAAAGTCAGTTTCGGGTTTACTCTCCAGTCCAGCTGGTGAATCTGGGAATCTTGAGGCAATGTTACAACTGCCTTATGTACACAGACCACCCTCTCCTCCTCCCAACAAGCTCAAATATATGTGAGAGATGCAACTATATAGCCAAACTGGAGGCTGAGCTCTCTCAACCCAGTACTGGCACAGTCAGTCAGGAGGAGAAGGTAACCACACACACCACAAATCCAGTCTCACATAGACCTATCGCAACAGAAAACCAAACACATAAACACACAAAAACATACTCGGGGGCTCTAAATAAAATCTGCCCAAGCAGCAGAGACCTCCAAAGCAGACATCCAAGCAGCTGCTACCCCACAACAATACTCACGTATCACATAGTTCACAAAGTCAGTGTCCCACACAGTCACAGCCCTTAAGGCTAAACAACACACCTAATACACTTGTAATAGGTGACTCTATTGTCAGACACACTGACGTCCCACTCACCAGGCTGAACAAGGAGAAGGTCACTGTAAGCTGCCTGTCGGGTGCCAGGATCTGCCACATAACAAAAGCACTCAGGTCACTCCAAAGCAAGTACAAATATGACTCCGTCATTGTCCATGCTGGTGTGAATGACATGAGATGTACCTCCCTGGACTACATGAAAAGAGACATAGAGGAGCTCTCTGATCATGTAGCCCAGGCCGGTATGACCCTGACCTTGAGTAGCATCTTACCCTCACCAAGAATGATGCCACAGTATAAAGATAAAATGATCAATTTTAACAATTGGCTAAAGTATTGGTGTCATTCAAAGGGGATCCAGTGTCTGTCAGCCTGGGATGACATGCTCGAAAAGCCACATTGATTTGCTAGGGACGGCTTGCACCTGTCACCCCTAGGCTTTCGAATACTGGCTAAGGCTCTTGCCACCCCCATAGTGCCTTTTTTAGGCAAGGCTCAAAAGACAAATCCACCTCCACAGACAACACAAAGAAAAAGAAATTAAGGGTAATGCTGCTCAACGCCAGAAGTCTAAACCTCAAGATGCAAGCACTCGAGGCTGTCCTCAGTATGGAGAATATCAATATCTGTGCAGTAACAGAAACCTGGTTCAAGGCTCCTGAGAGCACCCCAGCACTACCAGGTTATACCTCATACCATGCTTTTCGGCCCCAAAACTCGGACTGAACCACAAAAGGAGGGGGAGTATCCATATTCATCAAAGATACCCACACCTCCAGGTTAGTGGCACTGCACAAAGCATCAGAGACCATCCATGTGCAACTAACAGTGGGCAAAACTGCCTTTCAGTTTGTAGCCTGCTACAGACCACCCTCCCAAACTCAGGAACCCCACTCGGCTTTCCTGAGAACACTGGAAAATATGAAGGTCTCTCCAAATACCATTATATTGGGTGACTTCAACTACCCAAACATAGACTGGGAGCACTACTCAAGCCCCAACACACTTGCCCAATGGTTCCTAGAATGTATAAACTCAAATGCTATGGAACAACTGGTCACCACTCCCACAAGAGGGGAAAACATATTGGACCTGATCATCACCAACATAGGGACACTATGTTCCATACCAGAGATATACCCCTCATTGGTAAGATCTGACCATAAATTAATCTCACTGGACATCCATATCCCATCCCCACACCCAGCCAAGGAAACCACGGTGAAGAACTTCTCAAAAGCAAACTTCACACTTCTCAAAACTGAGGTGGAATCCTTCAAAGCCCCAGGTCCAGTGGAAAATACGGCCCAAACTGCAGAATCCTTTACAAACGCATTCTATGGACACCTACAGGAATGCATGGATCGTGCTATCCCAAATAAAACCAAGACTCACTCCTCCAAAGGCAGGAGACCTGTCTGATAGACCCCAGCCATAAATAAGCTATACAACAGAAGGAGGAAGCTACTACATGAT
This sequence comes from Protopterus annectens, assembly GCF_019279795.1. Lineage (NCBI taxonomy): Eukaryota > Metazoa > Chordata > Ceratodontiformes > Protopteridae > Protopterus > Protopterus annectens. The sequence continues at coordinate 768,706,806 of NC_056733.1, forward strand.
AGATAAAAATCCCAAAAAGGGAAGTTATCTCTGATCAGTACTAGCAAGAAACTACGATCCCTCATAAAATCATCTAAGGCCAGCTTCGAAAGAAAAATTGCACAAGACGCTAAAGCTAATCACAAGGCCTTCTTTAGTTATGTCAGGAACCTGGGTGTCAACTCCTAGATATGCTCTGAGTTAGTTCAAAATGACAAAAAATACACTGAACCCACAGACATTGCCAACATCCTGGCAGACAGGTTCAGTGCAAACTACCCCCCCCCCCCAAAAGAGCAAATGTCTATTCCAACAGAGTGTAGCCTCCCTGACACCACAGATGCACAGGTGAGAGCTTCCCTCTCCAAAGCAAAAAACACAGCATCAATGGGACCGGACGGTGCCCCGGGCTGCGTCTTACATGAACTCCAAAAAGAACTGAACCCTCACATAAAGTCACTGTTCAATCTCAGCCTTACTAGAGGATATGTACCCAAGGAATGGCGTACAGAAACAGTGGTCCCACTCCACAAAGGTGGTGCCACAACGGACCCCGGAAACTATCGCCCTATAAGCCTGACTAGCCTGGTCTGCAAAGCTATGGAGCATATCATCATGAAACTCATAAACAAAGACATTGGGAACCTCCAAACACTGGATCCTACCCAGTTCAGCTTTGTTAAGGGCAGATCTTGCCTCTTGAACCTGGTCGACTTCTTTGAAACAGTCACCAAGGCCATAGATGAAGGGAAGGTAGTCCACACAGCCTACCTGGACCTCGCAAAAGCCTTCGACACAATACCCCACTTGGGCATCATAAATAAGCTCACCAGCTTAAATATCAACCCCTATGTCACAAGATGGGTTGCAAACTGGCTCAGGGATAGAACCCACATGGTCAGAATTGCAGGTGCCATGTCAGACTCTAAACCAGTTACAAGTGGCATCCCACAAGGTCCTGGGACCTCTCTTGTTCGGTATATATTTCTCTGAGGTACAGGCTAACACGAGAGGACTATGGCTGACCAAGTTCGCAGATGACTGCAAACTGGGTGCCATAATTGACTCGCCGGCTGATCCAAGCATCCTCCAAAAGGGACTCACAGAGATGGATAACTGGTGCCAGAGCCATGGCCTAAAGCTAAATGCCAAAAAGTGCATAGTCATCCCCTTTGGGAAAAACAAAGTGCCCACAAATTACCATATAGGTGGTAATCCATTAACTACAGAAGAAGTAATTAGGGATTTGGGGACCGAAGTAGATGGCAATCTCTTCTTTGACAATCACGTTACCAAAGTGGTTAAAAAGACCTTCTATACAGCCCACCTTATCATGAAAGGGTTCACATCTAGATCAAGAGAGGTCATTGTGCCCCTCTACTCATCACTCATCAAGCCCATAATTGAATACAATGCCCCATTTGGGATGTACCTTACCCGACACCTGCAGCAACTGGAAAGACCCCAAAAGTACCTCACCAAGAGGATCAAGGGACTCAAACAGATGCCCTATGCAGTTAGGCTAAAGAAACTCCAGCTCTACTCAATTGCTTACCACCTACTCAGGACGATTTGTGCCTGACGTATAAAGCCATGTCCAACCCAGAATTAATGGACATGCTCCACCTCAAAAAATCCAAATCCCTTAGAGCTACACGCTCCAGGGACTTAAACCTCAGCACAGAAATAAATAGGACATGCCAGAGGGACAGATTCATATCCCAGAGGCTCCCCTCACTCTGGAACAAAATCCCAATCCATGTTAGGCAGAGTCCCTCAATGACCCTCTTCAAGAGAAATCTTGACGAGTGGATGGGAGATCGTAGGTTTACCCCTGGGATCTCTTCTGTGTTCCTACTAGACAGAGGCACAGTAAACTAACTTCAAAAGAGCTATCTTCTGTGACCTACTATACAGAGGCACAGTCAACTAATCTAAAAGAGTGGCGAAAGCCAAACACACTCTGGCTAGGCTTATAAATGCCCTAGGGCAGATAGCCTAGTATCAACCTATGAACCTATGAGCCTATAAACTGCTGTATGGTACAATGCAACCTTCCTTATATTAGAAACCATTTTGTAAGAATTGTTTATAGCATCAGCTATCGCCCTCCGCATGAGATTAAGAACATTCCAAAGGCAACAGTTTATGACAATAAAAAGGTTATACTCAAGCGAGTATGAATATTTTGAACTATCCACAAATTCATCTCACACATTTGTACTTAAAGAGTATAAACTTATACATGTACAAGCCGCATATACACAGGTCAACAAAATGGAAAGGGGTAGTTCACTGACATAGCAGAAAAGAATCATCACTGCCTCACTTGAGAACCCTGTTAAATTTATAACCACTTATGGTAAAATATGTCCCATATTAAAGAGATCATAACAAACAACTGGTTGATTTTATTTCAAGACTGATTTTTTTGGAAGCATCTTACAAATTTTGGGATATTTGGTTATAGACGTGTAAAGAATCTATGGCAGTTAATAGGTAAACACAAGATATTTACCTCGCAATAAGATCAACCAATTAACCGACATTACTAGGCAGTGTCCCTTGCAGGGGATATTATTAGCTTTTCTATATATTTTCAACTAAGACAAAAACAAGGCTTTCGATACAACAAATCTTAACACAGCCTGTGTTGTTTGCTAAGCACAGTGCTTCTGTGGCATTTTTATATGGCAAACTTGTAGATCACTTATGTTTGGGATGTGTGAATATATTAGCAACAGCAATATCCACTGCAGAAGAAATATCAGTGACCTCTATAATAAACACATGAGTAATCATTCTACACCTATTTGTAGTTTCATGGGTAAATGCTCTGTATAGAGCAATATATGGGGTTGCATAACACTTTAGATACAATACAAAGAAAATGGATTATTAACTTAGGTTCATATGTGAATACTCAGCTAGCTGCCCTGAAGAGCCATTTTAAGCCTAGCTAATAACCTGAGGTCAGAATCAAGCTCTGCATCTTGCTTCTCTAAGGTGAGGGCCTTAACTATTATGTTGACCCTCTATAAAGCTTAATAATCCTCACATAGGTAGATACTAGGCTATCGGTCCACAGACTATTACAAGCTTAGCCAATAATCAGAGGTCAGAATAAAACTCTGCACCTTACATTTGGAAAGGAGAGACCTTAACCATTATGCCAAACCTGTCCTTAACACTTAAGCCAAATTAGGACTTTTTTTCTCCAGATCTCAGTAATGTCTTTTGAACATGTTTACACTATATTAGTGTTTGTTTGTGTCTTTCGGCTTTTCTCGGTTAGGAGTCGCCACAGCGGAACTCCGGTCCGCTAATGATTGGCAGTAGAGTTTTACGTGCTGGCTTGCCGGGCCTAACGCACAACCTTCAACGAAGGAACACCCATTCTATATTAGTGTATTATACTAATATAATGCAAATCAGTCAATATGTATAATCTGTGAATAAAGTTGGATTATTTTGTTTAAAAAAGCATTGCGTTTGTATGAGTGATTTATGATAGCACATTTTTATTTATTTCGTACAGACCCATTGGCTGCAGAGACCATGAGATCTTAAAAGTTTTACATGGGAAATCATTTGATGCAATTTTGTTTGTTCATGATTTAGTTGATTATATTGAACAATTATGTTAGCACTTATATATTAAAGTCAATGAGGCTGACTGATTACTGAGATGATATCATTTATAAACAGGCAAATTTGAATATTATTTTTTTAACATTTGCTTCAGATTAGCTGAAGCAGGTTGCTTCATAGTCTAAACAGGTTCTTTTCATGTTTGAGTCATAAAGTTTATATCTATAAATAATTTGGTTACTGTCACTTCATTGACTTTGCTTTTTGAATTGTATCTGCAATTGTATCAGAACTGTATCTGTGTATTGCTGGCTAAGACCACCATAGTACATGCCCTTGATGTGGGCTTGGCATGTTGGAGAGGAACCTTTTCGCATTCCACTATAATGCTTATCCCCAAAAACTCTGGACTGGGGTGCAGGGGAAGCTGCAGTTTTCATTTTCCTCAGTATAACTGATTCCAAGGATTATTTAGAAATTAACAAAAGATGGGGCACAGTTAATTCTAACCTCCTCCGTTTGGTCAAGGCAGTTTTGGTTTCTCTGCTGTAAGGCAGTGTAGAGTAAATCATTTGCCCAATTATCAGGAATAACTTCTTAACTCACCAAAGATGCCAGATATTGCACACCTGCCTTCACACAGTCTAACAAAATCAAGACTGATATTTTGGTTTATAAGCATTTGTTTTTTCGTAGATCATTACGGTTTACAAGACGCTAGAAGCATGCTGCAAGGATTTCCTTAGTGCTTGTATTCAAGATCATAAACTAAGCCACTATTATGTGGAAGTATTCAGGTGAAACCAACTAATACCTCAACTAAGATGCCTTTGTGACTAGAAACTAACATTTCCAAATAACTTCCATTTACAATGAAACGGAATAAATCAGTTAAGCAGATTACATAAGTAACTCATTTAAACAGTAGAATGTTTAGGACAATCATTCGGCAGCAGGCCACCTGGAATAGAATGCTGATACTCATACGAATATGTAGTTATTTATTTTTATTTATTTAGCATTTGTTTACCAGGAGAGTCCAACTGGGACAGAACCCATTTTCAGTGGAGGCCTGGGGAGAAACCCTCCAGATGCATGTCATTGGAATATAATAAATAAATACATGTATACATAAGCACAATAAATACAATATGAAGCAGTCAGATAATAAATAGTTGTATTCACCAAACTAAATACTTTAAAATAATTTCATTATTCAGCCCTGTACTAGGATGCAGGTTATGAAATTTAAAGCCATATGAGGCCTCCTTTTTAAGCACTACAACAATTCATGCCATAGATCGATCATTGCTCACTTAATCATTATCGTCATCATCCCCTATTTTTCACATTTTTACATGGGGTCTGGATATTGTAATCAACTGTTGTTGCTTCTCTCTTGATTCAGAAACACTTTCCTACCTTCTTCGTCCATCATTCCTGACTACCACAAGTGTTGCTTCATGCAGTCCACCCATCTCATGGCTGGTCATCCTCATCTCTTCCTGTCTCTCTCAAATCTGTTTTACAAAGTCACCTTCTGCTTTCCTCCATATTTGACTGAACCCCCATAATCTGTTCCCTTATTCTTTTCTGCAACTTGGGCTTACTTTGGTTACCATTCAAATGTCGTCTTTTCTTTGTCTGTCCTACAGAATGCATCCTACAAACCATCTCAAGCACTTTATACTTGTCACCTCAATCATACCTTTTAACCTCCAAGTATTAAACATTAAAGCAATGGCCCTTACACTTCATAGCAGAAAATCACAAAGAGAAGTGATTTCTTATATTTCACAACAGAAGTTCTTCCTGTACTATACCTTATATAGTAAGTGATAGGGAATCATTGTACACACTTTGTTTATTTATTTATTTAAGAAGGAATGTCCCCATGACCAGTTCTGACTGGATAAAGAACTTAATAGAGCAGGGCTAAATTTGTTGGGAAAAATCTTAGCCCTATGCCTAAACCATAGCAGTTGAGAAGTAAGATATCTGACTTTCTCAGCTACTCAACCTTTGCTGCAAATGTTTCTGTACCACACAGAAACATTGGTGAACCACTGTTTAGTACATCATACTTTTCAGCTTCTTTGTACATTTTTTGTCACACACAACCCCTGACAATTTGTGTCAGTTGGCTGCAGCACCTCTGTTTCCAGTTGTGATTTACTCATTCAGACTTCACTTTTTCTCGGCCACATCTTCCAGATATCTTTGAAGCTGTTAACCTGTTCCACCATTTTTTCTTCCATCTCAGTTTTCATCATCCTCTTATTTCTCCCATTTTCTGCCATGACCACTATTTTGTTTGTACTCAGTTTTATTTGATCTGCCTTCAGTTTTGCATTCCAGTCTCCCATTATTTAGTTATTCTTCAGAGACTGATTGTGGTGCTTCATCATCTGCAAACAGCAGATTGGTTGTTCTGATCCCTCTGACGTGTGTGTAGATATAGTCCATCGCCATTACAAATTGGATTAGGCTCACAGCAGAGCCCTGATTTGCACCAGCTCCCCCTAGGCACCCATCTTTGAGTTTGAACAGTGTACTTGTGTCACTGTGTCCTTGCACATAGCCTGCACTTATTCATTGGGTCCTTGTGCATAGCCTGCACTTATTCATTGGATACTTTTGCATGGACTGCACTTATTCATTGTGTCCTTGTGCATAGCCTACACTTTTTCTGCTAAAGTTTCTGGAAGTACGAACCATTGTGGGGCTGCTAAAATCAACTTTCTAAGGAGATTGTCATAAGCTATTTTCAAATCTCAGAACTCTCAGTTGGACTCTCCTCATCTTCAGCTTCTTCATCACTATTCCTCACTGCAAACATCAGTTCTGAATCCAAACTGTTCATCTCCCATCTTACTTTCTACTACTCTGCATATTCATTTATTAATCACCCTCTCTAGCTCTTTCTTAAAGGGTGACAGCAGTGTGATCTCACTGTACTGCCCACAGTTGTGAATATCCCCTTTGTAGTGCCACTGGAAGGCTTTTTCAGCCATCTCCCCATACCATGATGAGCACCCTTAGGAGCCATTTCTCCCAAATGTACCTATCATCTTGATCATTTCTGTCATGACTTCATCTGAGCCTGCTGCTTTCTCTGACTTCATTTTTCTAGGGGCAGTTTATAGTTCTTCCAGAACGGAGTCTCCTTCCTATTTCATCTCAGGCTGTGAATGTGTCAGTATAGCTTTACTTGGGTTTTCTTCATTCTGAAGCTTCTTGAAGTACTTCTTCCATCTCCTGTTGATATCCATTGGACAGGTGAGCATATTGTTGCTGGCATCCCTTATGAATGGAATCTGTGGATCTTTCTGCTGTTAATTTGCAATCTGATAGAGCTCAGTAGTGTCATCTGCTGAGTCACTTTGAAGAAGATGGTAGGAGTTTCTCTGGCATCCTGTTTCCTGTTATTGAAATTACTCTCTTAGCCTCTTTCTTAGTCAGCAGTTTTCCTTCCTGATTATATATCTCACTTCTTTCCAAAGTCAGACTTTCTTTTAATAACTTCTTGGAATTCTATATTTCACTACCAGCTTTCCTTATTTACCTTAGTTCCATACATGGCTTGACCACAGCTTTGTTTTATCATCTTCACATGGCTGTATTGAGATGGAGCTGTTCTTCTTCAGCTCCACCTATTTATTGTTCTTCTTAAGGTGCTAGAGTCATGAGTATTTCCTTGAACTTTTATGCTTTTGCTCCAAAGTCCAGGTTTTCAGCCTAGTCTATGTCAACTTTAAAGCCCTGCACATCAACTGCTTACAGTGAATGGTGACCATCACTGATTTATGCTAGGGCGTGATCATTTTATAAGGGAACACTTTGCAGTTTCTAATATGATTCCAATTTGCTTTCATTCCCTTGCTATGAGGAATTCATCCTGAGTATGTGATCTTGTGACTGTCTTTTCTGGTGATCCATATGTCGGCCACTATTAAACTGTTTGCTAGCCAGAAGTCCAGAATGGCCTCTCTTTCACTGTTCATGTTACCCAATCAAGTCAACCCGGACAATCCTCATTTCCTGGTCTGTCTGTCCTAATATAAACATTACGATCCTCCACTATCAAATCCACCTCATTTTGTGCCACACTATCGAGGAGGCCCTACAGGCCCTACAACTGCCGCTCTTGATTATCTTCTTTTCTTCACCATTACAGTCCTGCTGTGCAGCAGAGGCTGTGACCATGAGGACTGCCCAATGTTTATACCAGAGTCTGATCGTCATGAGTCTGTTGTTGATCGCCATTACACCCCTCAGTGTTTTCAGAAGATTTTCTCTCACCACAATTTCACACCATTTCTAGTGCAACCTCTCCCTGAGTGGTAGGCACTGAATCCAAGGCCAAGAAACTTTAGTGTAGTACCCGTCCAGGTTATCACCTGAATAGATAGAATATCCAGTCTCCTCTTTACCATTAGGTTGTCCACCTTCAAGCTGTATCTTCTCAGTGAACCTATATTCAGTATAGCAGTAGCAATTCTTAGTTTATTTAAAAAAAGACATGCAAGTTTACAGGATTATACTCATCTTCATTTCTAATCCTCCTAAAATGTTTTAAAATTCAGTCTCTACCTCTTCAATGTTTCTACTATAAAATATTGCCAGTTAATCAGTGCACTCTAAATAATTGCATACTGAACTAGTAGATGTAGAGTTTGTAGCTCTCCTGTGGTGTAAATGCTAGGCTGATAAGAACTCTGAATATACAATCTTCTATGCACTACTAGAAAATTATTTTAACCAGTCTTTCCTCAGTTCCCCAGAATATTCCTCAAGCTACTGCCACTCACAGAAATGTGCCAACATTTTCATATGAAATCAGCTATAATTTCAATAAAAGGAGCAGAACAAGTGCAAAGTAAATATCCTTTGTAATATTAATCTCCATGTATCTACACACTGATTGTTTGGTAAGATCACCTTGTCCAAAGCAGCAGCCTTCTGACAGACTCTTTATTCAGGTTTTTGGTTATAGCCTGTACTTAATTATCAAAGCAGGATATATTTAAAAGTAATCTCAAAAGGTTTCTCCTCTAAGTACCAACTCCAGGCCATGGTAAACTACCCAAAAGTTAGTAAATTCAGGAAATGACCAGAGTATATTCATATTAGCTCCAAGACAATATTATATGAGAAAGAATGCTCTAATGTTTGTTGTACTTTTTCTTTAAAATTAGTACCCTATATCTGGTATGGGGTGACTGATGAAGTTTTTATGAAGTGTTTAATATAGCTGGACATATTTATTTATTTATTGATATTTATTGCACTCATATTTATGTGTATATTTTTTATTAGCTATTTTCATATGTGCGTCATCATCATCTGCTTGAGTAATTGTTCTATTAAACATTCAAGTTTTTAACTTGTGTGTGTGTGTGTATATATATATATATGTGTGTGTGTGTGTGTGTGTGTGTGTGTGTGTGTGTGTGTGTGTGTGTGTGTGTGTGTGCGTGTGTGTGTTTATTCTTCTGATCTATTTTCCTTTCTGAAAGGCTTCCTGCCAAGGTGCCAGAGGCAGAGACAGATCCAGCACTAGGCAACCTGGGCAGTTGCCTAAGGGCTACGTGCTTGGGGGAGCCCACCGGCTGGCGGACTGTCACAAAAACACACTTCCATTTTTTCTTTAAATATACATGCAGAGCACATCCCCAGTAGCATTAGTGCATGCATCTGACACATGGATGCACATTTGAATGATTGGGGACAGCTGCTATTCCATTTAAAAGAGATGAGCAATCAGTGGATTTGTATAAAGAATAACAAGTGGCAAACACAGAACAGGTTAAAGTTGGGGAATGCCCCACTTATGGATGGCAGGTTCATTAACTTATTCAAGCTCAAACTCTGTACCTTATACACTGTAGCCCATATCCTCTACACCAACTACCAAACTGTCATCAGCATGTGTATTTTCAAAGACTGTTGAGTTTCTGTGCATTTTTAAGGAATGCTGACTTTCTGTGCATTTTGAATGAATGCTGAGTTTCAAGGGATGAGTAAGTTTACAGTTGCTCATATTAAGTCTGCTTTCAATGTGCAACTGTTTGTTTAGCAAATGTCCATCATCAATGTTTGTACTGTCACATTTGAATGTAGTATCAGTAGGATACCAGGTAGCATAATTACCTTTAGTGCAGACGGCTGGGGACTCTACTCCAACACTATGTAGAGTGGTGACTGATACTGTAGAGCCCTTTAAGGGTGGATGAGGGTGTTGCACTCCTGAATCTGTTCTCCTTTGGGTGAGATAACTATGAACTTGTTATTGGTTTGACAGCAATTCACTGTTTGTAATGTTACCAACTTACAATTTTTTAAATGTAACGTACAATTTATTCTTCAAGGGCAACAGGTATTGAATTTGGAGATAAAACAGTGAAATGTAAAGTTGTTTGCCAGCAGCAACCTCTTCATTAGTTATAGAGCTCTTTAATGTGGAATTATTCAGATGACTTTTACTTCTGCAGAGATCGCGTATATTGACTGATATTGGTGGATTGTAATGGCAGAAGTTTGAGAGGCATTTTGTGGTTAAAATGTTCTGTAATGGGTAGTTTTATCATTATTTTTCATATGTTTTCTTTCATTGTTTACTAGAAAAATGTTCAAACTTACAAATTTAAAACACACTCTTAACAAGTGGTGCTGTATTATACACAGAATATAATTTAATATAATCAGGATGGTTCATCAAAGAACACATGCTATGCATGGTTCTAAAAATGTGTGCAAGGGGCCTATGGTTTGAAAACAGCCCAAAGGTAAACTTAATCCACCACTGGCCAGATGGATGGGTTTCAGTGCTGTTTCAATTAATGTGAGTTTCAAGGGCAGAGAAGCTTGCTGTTCATGCTACATCTGTTTTCATTGCAAGTCTGCATCGTTTTGTTTAGCACTGCAACTGCAGAACTGCAATAGATTAGGATAAATAAATATAATGCTGAGATATGTACATTACCTTAAAAACAAACATTTTAGAGACAGAAGATCAAGAACAAGGCAAATGTAATAATGTCAAGAAAGACATTTGAAAAGATGGAATGGTGTTTTTGACTGTAGTTCGTTGAAGGTTGTGCATCAGGGCTGGTAAACCGGCACGTAAAAATCCACTACCAATCATTAGTGGACTGGAGTTCCGCTGTGGAGACCCCTAACCGGGAAAAGCTGAAAGACACAAACAAACAAAGAGTAAAAGTCTTATGTATACTGAAAGAGCATGCATGCTTGTGTGTGTGTGTGTTAATTCATTGTTGGTAGCTGTGTTATGTTTGTACATGAGCAGGTCCATGTGTATTTCAAGTAGTTTTCCAGTTTCTGTAAGAAGTTTATAGTTCTTCCCTACTCATATCTCAGGAGGAAAAGAGTTTAGTATTTTGGCCTTGTATACAGAACACAGAGAATTACCAACGTAATTATTTGATATTTTAGCGTATATAAGGTTTTGTTTTGAAATCTGAGAGGCCTAGCTTGGATGTGGATTTCACAAGATCTTTAATAACAAGGCTTTTTACAGATTTACACACTATAACAACTTTTCATTAGGAGAATATTATGCATTCTCGATATTCAGCTATACAGTTTTCTATTTTTTATATACTTCACTGAGAGGACTCTTGTTTGGAAGGTTTTCTGCAAATCAGGTCACTTTATTTAGCATTGGTACATTCTATTTAACTTGATTTTTATGGATGTTGGTAAAAATGATGGATGTGTGCAATAGACAAGGGAATAGGTATGTACAAGCAGTTCCCAGTAATGCAATGCTGAGTCTAATACATAAGTTGTTGCTTTATTTAAAATACTCAGTTTTGTGTAGTTTTGTGTTCTATGTAGTTGGCAGTCAAATCTGAGGTATTATTTAATGATAATACATAGTGGTTTTGTTTGTGAAACCTGCCCAATGGGAGTGCTATTTTTGTGCTGTAATATTGACAGTAGTACATTATTGTGGGTTGTATATGTTGCAAAGAGGATACTTTCTTATGGGGCGAGTATTAAGTAATAGATAATGTTACTCTAGCCTGTTTCCAATGTGTTAATTTAGATGACTGCAGTTCATGTACTGTAGTTGCAGGGTAAATTGTTGAGCCACTGACATAGTGAAAGCTGCATTATTTGTGATGTTGTACATGTCATTTATAAATATTGTCAACAGTATGGGTCCTACACTTCATCTTTAAAGCAGAACCATACATCCATACAAATATTTCAAGCATGGGCATTAATACTCTTCTAGCCTGCCAAAATACCAAAACACTTGTTCCCATAATAAGTGCCCATGCTGTTCTTAAAAATATCTGAACTAGTACTTACTTTAATGTAATTTGGTAGTCTATTCCATGAATCAGTTGCTCTCTCACAGAACTAATTAGCACACTTCTCATTCCTATAGAATCTTCTACATAGGTTGTCTGATGATTGTCTAATACTTTTTGATAACCCCAAATATTCCAAGAGAAAGCTATCCTAAATGCCCTATATACCTAAATAAGATTTCTTCTTGGATATCTATAAGAGACACTGTAAAAGTTCAGATATTTTAGCCTTTCGTAATAACTTTAATGTTCATGTCCATGGTATATTTTCGCTGTACTCTTATAAGGTTTCCATATTGTCATTCCATACTCAAGTTTGGGTCTAATATAACCAACAAACAATGACTTCATCAGTTCTCATTCCCTAGACTTTATAAAGCTTTTTATATAGTCTATTGTTTTATAACTATCATTAACCAATTGGTTAATATGATAAAAAAAGTAAAGCTGAATCTACCCATATACCCAGGTCCTTAAATGAATCTACAGTTTCAATCACTGTGTTAAATATTCACCTTTCAATTTATGTCTTCCAAATCTTATATAGTTTTTGATGTTTTTATCAGCATATTATTCTCCTGTGTCTATATGGTAAATTTAGTCAAGTTTTTTTGCAGAGGTCATCTGCATATAGACTATAGAACACCTCAGATGAAAAACTTAGGTCTAAAAGATACAATCTAAGCAACTAAAGGGCTAGAATAGAGCTCTGTGGGACACACTGACTGTAACCATGAATTTTGCCTGTCCAATTGCTGTATGATATTTGCCATGCAGCTATCCATCTTATCAAGAGTGCATCGATACCTAGTTGTTCTAATTTACTGATCAGTGTTTTGTGTATCATTATAGCTAGATCACCTGGCATACCATGCTGTTCCTTGAATTGCCACCATCCTCAATTCAAAGTCGAACAGCAAAAAAAAAAAAAAAAAAAAAAAAAATGCATTCTCAAAACTTAAGGCCAAAAGACAAAAGAAAAAATGTCTTTCCAAAGTTGATGATCCCCAAACCCTCCACAAAACTCTTCTGCTCTAAAACTGTAGCAACAGGACATTGTATCAAATGTCTATGATAAATCAAAGAAGAGAGGGGCCGCAAGTTGTCCTTTAAGTTTGGTTTTGATTTCGTATGTTCAGGAAAGTTAGTAATGCCATCACTGTATTATATCCATGCTGGAAAACATGTGTAAGGGATAATTGTTTATACTAGGCCTGTAATAGTCTGCAGACTGATAGCCTAATAAAACCTATGAACCTATAAGATGGTTAATAATTTGTTGATGAATGCTTATTTTAAAGACTGCAGACAGGAGATGACATTATGGCCATAGGTCTGTAATTTGAGAAACTTGTAGAAGTACCTCCTTTATGCAGAGGAATTATTTATGACTGTTCCATTATATTGATGCATATATTTCTCTGATACATCTCAGAAAATTCTAAGTCCTTCAAGGATGAACTTCAGGAGTTGCTCAATGGGAATTTATTAAATGTTTAGCATCCTCATTAAAGACTGGACTTCTACTAAACCTTTCTAACTCTGAGAAGTCATTTTTGATCATCGCTGTCTGGCATCTGTCCTGTAGCTAATTACGGATCCAGTAATTATATATTAGTCAATACAAAGCTGTTTCATTGAGTCAATAATGACATGGTATGGTATATTATCAAAATATTTTGACAAATCTAAATATTCAACTGCTACTTCAATTCTTAGAGCTAAGCCCTTACTGACAAAATTATGAAATTCCAATAAATTGGTAAAAATGGATCTGTTTTTAGTGAATTCATGTTGACACAAATCATTTGAGGGGTCTCAAGACCCCTTATCCAAAATAGCTTTGAGGAACCTCTTAAAACACTTTGATTGTTTTTGTTCCTTGTGCATTATTATTATTTACGTTTGCAAATTTGATCTGTAGCAGCACTGTTGTCTTAATTGTCGAAGTAAAGATTGTGCTTGTACACTTTGAAGATCTTGTGGCTTATATTTTTATGGATTATTTATCACTATAGCTTAACAAGCTGTTGTATCCACCTCTAAAGTTACCACATCAGTTAAGCACATTACCTGAATGAGATATTCCCTGAGATTTATTAACAATCATGTAGGCCATGTGTGAATCCTATGCAATTAAAGCACGTTATCACGATAAGCAGCAGCACTCATTGAATATATATGCTGCTCATCATGCTTACACATTTCCAAATGGTGCTAGGAGTATGAGCACACAATGTAAGCAAAACTACTTGCCTGTAGGCACACATATTATGTGAGCTCACACAGACAGATTATATGAACTAAAAGCAAGTGGGTTGTGATTTTGAAGATGCAGGGGATATAGAAATTGAATAATTTACACAGAATACAATGTTGATAGTGTGGGGATAATTATGAAGTAAGGGTAAATGGAAAAAATGTACTCATTTAGTGCATTCAAATGTGATGATGTCATAAAAATGTTTTCAGCACAAAGCTGTCTATATTGATATCAATAATAAATAATCCTGTTTCCAATTGTTTACCCATGTATATAACTTAAAAACAGACATGAAAACAATGTACATGAGAGGAACACACTGCAACATTGAAAGAAAAGGAAGTAAATGCTATATTAATTTTGATAACATGCTGAGATGAGACAATAGTTAGCAATGACAGTGAATACATTAGGGGTCATTGGTCCATAGGTTTATAGGTTCATACTAGGTAAGAACCACTGGCATCTTTACAAGCCTAGCCATGCAACCCAACCCAGTTTTGTCTCCAGGGTTCCTTGGATCTCTATGTGGTGGGACATGTTACTAAGGAGGTAATTAAGAGTTTTGTGTGTGTGTGTGTGTGTGTGTGTGTGTGTGTGTGTGTGTGTGTGTGTGTGTGTGTGTGTGTGTGTGTGAGTGTGTGTGTGTGTGTGTGTGTGTGTGGGGGGGGGTATTTGAGGATTAATTTACTTACTATTGACCTCTGTTCATGGGGGACAGGCTGGGGTGAATTATTTCCCTCCAAAGATCAAGGTTTCTTTTGAACAGAGTCAGGGATGAACTCTACTTCACATAGATAAAGAGATTATTCCATAGCATTGGGATTTTTTGAGCCACATATCGGTTCCTCCAGCCTGTTCTGTTTGTGTTGCAGACAAAGTTCAGGCCCTTGGATCTAGTGTTTTTGGTGTTGTTTGTTTTGTGGATGTGCAAGAAATCCATCAGAGCTAGATCCTAGGATGCCTTATATGCTAAGCAGAGATTGCCTTTCAGTAACTTGTAGAAGACTCAGTACAGAAATAGACCTTAAGGCAGTCTGTATAGGACAGGGTATTCATACCCTGGATTCTTCGGGTGAGGAACCTTTGAGGGCATTACAACTGTTGCAAGTGCCTAGCTATGTAAATGCCAAAGTAGGCATTGCACTCAATGATGGGTCAGATAAGGGCTGAATAAAATGGTACTATTACTTCCTTGGGCCTGGATACCATACCCTTGCTTATGAGTTGGGCAATATAGAACAATTTTCTTACTATTGTGGCTATGTGTTGGTTAAATGACAGATTACTGTCTACATATGCTCCCAGATCCCTATATACTGGGTTAACTCTTAGGGAAGTTTTATTGATAATTAGCTTGGGTGGACACTTTCCCAAAGGGCACTATAATGTATTTCTTTGCATTGAGTTTTCATCCATGGCTTTCAAACCAGCCATTTGTTTTTGTTAGAAGAATGTTGGTAACATGGGAGTGCGACTCTATGATAGCTCCCAATTTACAGTCATTGGAGAACTTGGTGTGCCAGAGGCCTTTGACATTAACCTTGACTTCAAAGACGTAGATGCCAAATAGGAATAGGCCCAACATAGAGCCCTGGCATATGCCGCTGGTGATCAGTCTCTTGGTGGAGGTGGTCTGACCAATCCTGGCAATCCAATGAGTTATATAGGGATTCATGCCAAATTCTGAGAGATTGTCAACAATAACTGAGTGGAATATTGTGCTGAATACCTTGGCCAGGTCAAGGCATGTGATTTGCAACCTTTTCATCTCATTCATAGCCATGATGACCCCCTCAAAGATGTCTACTAGATTAAGGAGGCAAGACCTTCCCTTAAAGCCAAACTGGGATGAGTCAAGTGTCTGTAGGTTGCCAATGGCCTTGTTGATCTTTTCCATGATAATTTGTTCCATGGCTTTGCATATTAGTTTTGCCAGACTTATGGGTCTCTAGTTCACAGGATTAGCTTATGGTCCAACTTTATGAAGAGAGATGACTGTTGTAGCCCCCCCCCCCCATTCACCAGGCACATTACCTGTTTTGAGGCTATAGCTGAAAACTGCCTCAAGTGGTCTTGCTAGGTCATTATTTAGCCTATTTAGGAGGCAAATGGGGATATCATCAGAGGCCACTGAAGCAATGTTTTTGGCCTTAGCACCTTCAAGACCTGTTCTTTGTTGATTCTTGGGGGGATATGCTAGAAGGGACTTCATTGCACAGGGGGTAGTGGTGGGGAAGTTGGGGGGGAGTGAAGTTAGAGCTACATTTATCAGCCAGTAGGTTTGCCATGCTACTCTGGTTAGTGAAGTTTATGCCATTTACCACTAGTTCTGCACACTGTTGAGTATTACCTGTAAGATTAGTGACATAGCTGAAGAAGGCCTTGTGATTGTCCTTAGCCTGGAAGGCTATCCTGAACTCATAATTGACTTTGCTAGACTTCTTATTTACTTGAATCAGAGAGGTCTTGTCTCTAAGAGAGTTGCTATTTCTGATTTTGGCCATGATTTGTTTTTATATAGCCTGTTAAGGTAAGGATTCTACCAGTGTGATTTTGTTTTTGGTGTTAGATCTGGGCTTATGTCTGATAGGTAGAGCAACCTCAGTGCAGCTATTTACATGCTTGCACAGAGTTTCTCTAAATAATTCTGTATAGGTAGGTGTGTTCTCAGGGTTTGGGGAGTCATACATTTTGACAAACTATCTCTTAATAAGAAGTAGTTTGCATTAGTATAGTTCCTAACCATTACAAGTTTAGTTGGGTTTTCTGGGTTGAATTTTATTTTGAGGGAGACATCTTTGTGGTCTGACTTCACCACTGAGGATGTGAAACAAGATGTGAACAAGCAACGCTGTCCCATGTTGGTGAGTACTAGGTCCAATATGTTTGATCTTCTGGTTGGAGAGGGCACTATCTTTTCCAGGGTTTTTATGTTGATGAAATCCAGGGAAGTCTGTGCCTGTGAGTTAGATTCACATACAGCGCATTTAATGAATATGACATTTATATACAGGGAACGTATGTGTGAAAACTGACTGTACTGCTGTATCCTCCACATCATCCTGTATAAACAAGACATGATCCGTATAACAGCTGTGATATGCACAGCAGTAATGGACATGTTTTACCATTTGTTCTGACTGGACAACCATGGATGGGGGTATATAACATTGACATGCCTTAGACAAGTATGTGTTTTATGTTCATTTGCATCATAAACAGCAATATAATAGCAATCAAAAATACACAAGTGACAAATGGCAATAGAAATCCAATGGCATTGCAGTTATGTAAGGCCTCCGTTTGTAAATGGAGCACATTTAATACAGTATTATACTGGGCAAGCTCACAAAACATTGCAGTGAGCATTGCCATAACAGAATATTAAGCAAACAAACACACAATAAAGTGTCTGAGCACAAGCCCAATCACACTTTATTATGATCTGGCATCATTCCATACAGGAAGACATGTTATGTAAGTCCTCATGTCCAGTAAAGCTGTACAGCGTGAGGAAAAAATTACTGTAATACATAAATATTTAGAAGAAGACATGCAACACAATGCATTCTTATTTGAAAACTAAGTAATGACTGTGAACAATGAATGACATATTCAATACTTGCATCTTGCCAGACTAGAACACATGCCAGGACAAATATCAGAAAGATGCGTATCAAACTGTGACAACACAGAAACAGGCATACTATGTGTGTCATAACAAACACACTTGAAGGACTTACAGCATTTCCAAAATGTAATGGGTATGGATCCCCTTCCATGGAGGTTGATGTCTTCAAAATTTTGCCCTTTGAATGTGTGTTTCCTTTGCCTGAGACACTCCTGCCTGACAGTTATGTGACAGACAGATGCTTCCAGATTCAACCCCCTATTAACTGCACACTCTACAGAGCTGTTCATTGACGACATCTGCCACATATCATAGCAATAAATCTTGTCACAAAGAAATTAAATTAATGTGTCAAGTATAAAAGGACATTTGAGGAGAATGTTTACAATATGATTTTGTTAGAATAATGACAAGGAGACAATTATGATAGTGTACACACAACAGCGAGCAGTGCAGTAGCAATGTTTCTTGTCCAAGAAAGCCATTCCTGTTGTTTTGTACAACAAGATTGTCCCAGAATTGCAACACACTGTATCTGTGTAGATAGGCTAGACAAGTCATTAGTGAATGCGTGTGACACAGGAACACTCACATCATAACATTCGCAGAACAACTATTTCACTGGCAAGCATTATAAAATTACTCAATATTTCTTTCTCAAAGTAAAAATTAAGAATAATAATATCAGGCAGTGTTGTTTGTGTAGTGTCAGTACATTCATAGAATGTTACCCTTCACAGGAATTGAACAGCAAAGTATGCAACTCCACTGACTACCAGCATGGGTATGAATCGCCAGTGCCTCAGTGAAAGTATTAACAAAGCTGTGAGACTCCAACTATGTGAAGTCATTACATCATATGATTGTATTGAAATTTCTACACGATAAAATGGCCAGGGGAGGTTTCTCCCACTGTAATTGTACACATTATAACACTTGTGGATATCATTCATGAATAACAGCATTAGGACACACAATGCTTGCAGGCAGCATGATGTTATTGCTGCAAGTGATATGTGTGCCTGCCATTTGTTTAAAATACTGTTGCTATATGTATGTTTCTCACACACCACTGCCTGCTGTGATGTATACCTAGACATGTATGATGCGTAATACATTCTTCACAGCCTTCACTATGATGAAAGAATGGCTAGCATGCACAATCTCTGGATAATCATGATTTCAAATACAACCCTACTAAGGTGACATCATATAGATCATAGTATCACGTCCTTATGCCACATGAAAAACCTTAGTAGTTCTCATGGGAAAACCAAATGTCATCCACGGCATAATCATTATCCAATAAAGCATTTTTGTGTGTAAAATGAGAACAAATCATTGTACTAGGAATCCCCAGCCATACATGTACATAGCAGATAGCTGACTGACAATGTTGTTATCTACATGTACATTCACAGACATGATGACGCTAATGAGTCTAAGGAGTAATGGCTGGATTTGAACAGACTACCTAAGATCACAAGGTATAGAACACTGTCTAAATCAAACATGCCATATGACATGTTGTTTTATACTTGTGACAGTGCATGTTTGAATGGATGACATCATCATTCCTTCATATGTTGATATTCTTCTAAAAATGTATGACGGTGATTGAAGTTACAAAGACATGCATCTGGAGCCTTTCTCCCCAGGCCTCCACTGAAAATTGGCTTTGTTCCAAGTTGGACTTTCCCGGTTAACAAATGTTAAATAAATAAAAAAAAAAAAAGTGCACAGTAACACTACACAGCTACACATACTGCATGCATTAGAAGCCTTCTCTACACAGCCCGACAGACACACACACACACACACACATTGCTGGATCCAAGTCTCCTCCCTCTGTACTTAGGAGGTCTAGAAAGTACAGTTTCAACAGCCAGCACCACTGGGCAACTCCTATAAGCACTTTGACATGGTTCATATTTGGTAGCATGTTTGGTAGCATGATGTAAGCATTCTGTTTCCAAAACTTCTTATTGCCTAGGGCAATACAAATCTATAGGGTAATCCTTTGTCAATGAAAATATATCTCCTAAGTAGAAGTTGACATTAAGGGTGTTGTTATGTACAGACTCACATTAATTACCCAGTGTTGGACTGGAACCCCCTACATATCTATACAACACATAATTAACCACAAGTTTCACAAGAGAAATCTTCATTAGAAGGGGACTGTATGCACTTTTGATATGATGGCCTCATCAGTGGGATGTAGAGAAGATGTTTGTTATAAAAGTGGGATAAGGAGATGGGGGCATCCTCTCTCATGTTAAAATCTTCCTGGACTGGTTGCTCATACAGCATATCCATTGAGGAAACTAGACACACTTGCCATTAAAGTGACATGGACAAGTCCCCCACTGTGAGAATTGAACCTCCTTTATCTAGTTATACAGTCTAGAGAAAAGAGTATTAGCTACAAGGACTACAGAACAAATATGACTCTTTAGGGGCGAGAGGTATTTCTGATAGCATGACCTCATCAGTGTGTTGTAAAACATTTGTATTGAAAGTGGGATAGACTGCAGAGTGAGCTGTGTGCAAAGTTAAATATATTCTCCCCAGTGGAAGTGGACACAGCCCATTTGACACTGAAGTGTTAAATTCCTGTCACTAGACCCCCCCACATACACACAGACATACATTCCCCACAGTGAGAGTTGAATCTCCCATTTATCTAGTTACACAGTCTAGAGAGCACAATTTTAGTTACAAGCACCACAGAAGATGGATTTAAACGTTGTGCAAAAGCACATTTTTAATTAGTG
This sequence comes from Protopterus annectens, assembly GCF_019279795.1. Lineage (NCBI taxonomy): Eukaryota > Metazoa > Chordata > Ceratodontiformes > Protopteridae > Protopterus > Protopterus annectens. The sequence goes on from NC_056733.1 coordinate 768,727,392, forward strand.
AGTTTTCACTGTTTGGACCAGCTGGTGCTGTACATCACAGGTTTTGGGACAAACACATATGTGTGGACCAGCCAATGTAACATCACTGCTAAGATTTGTATACTGCCCTTCATGCACATTGTGTTAGTGTGAGGGACATGTATCTGTTTCACAGTTTGGGATGCCAATGACAATCACACTTATAAACTGCTGGATTATTAAACAAACATGCCTGCCACTTCATTCCAGGATGAGTGCAAGGAAACAGCAAACATTTACAGTGTCACTATCACTTGTCTTGTTTTCTGCTTGCACAATGTGCATTGACAATACAACTAGACACCTCCTAAATATGACAGTGTATTTCAGAATAACAATGATGGATTATGTGTGAATAGGTTACCCAACATTGTAAAACAGTTGCAAGCATAACCAGTGCAGGGCAGACATACATTAAAGAGTGCTAATAAAACAGGAACAAACCACTTGCTGACAAACAGGATAAACACCCAGTGCTCCAGAACAACTTGAATAATATTAATGAAACCAAAAGGAGCAACTAGGCTGATGCAGAGTCACAAGTAGAAATGAAAGGCAAAATCCTCAGGTTAAAATCCAAATGAAAGGCAAAATCCTCAGGTTAAAATCCAACTTTAATTCCACTGCAGGTCAGATAAGCGCTTTCACTCATTCATTTGAGCTTCATCAGATCATGTAACAAAGACCTTCAAATACATAGGCTACATTTATACAGTTTAAACATCTCCTATTGGCTGCTTCTTGTTACATATTCATGAGTTAATCTAAGCTTAAAGATATATGCACATATAAACATAATGAGATGTATAAAATGAATATAAAAAACATATAAAAAACATATAAAAACTCTCCATGAACACTCAAGATGCTCTAATAAATATGTATATATATATATGTCAAAAGAAATCTATTTCAAGGGGTAAAAACATATATGTTCCATCATTTATTATAAAATCTACAAACATTCCTCCGTTTGTTTAACATAGGTTTAATGGAGGCTCTCTCATTTTTTATATGTTTTTTATATTCATTTTATACATCTCATTATGTTTATATGTGCATATATCTTTAAGCTTAGATTAACTCATGAATATGTAACAAGAAGCAGCCAATAGGAGGTGTTTTAACTGTATAAATGTAGCCTATGTATTTGAAGGTCTTTGTTACATGATCTGATGAAGCTCAAATGAATGAGTGAAAGCGCTTATCTGACCTGCAGTGGAATTAAAGTTGGATTTTAACCTGAGGATTTTGCCTTTCATTTGGATTTTAACCTGAGGATTTTGCCTTTCATTTCTACTTTTGACTCTGCATCAGCCTAGTTGCTCCTTTTGGTTTCATTAATACATTAAAGAGTGACTTAATTGAGTCAGCATCACTGTGAAATCCAGATACCTTGTTTTCCAAATTCAGTACAGACATACAGATGTTGTACAACCTAAACAAACAATTATTTGTTGTAAATCCTTTTTACTCTCTTGCCTGACAAACAGCACCGGCAAGTACAATTCTACTGCTGATGGCAAAGTATTAGTGAATGCGTAACCATATGATGAGGTGTTGAACTTGGAATGGAAATTAGCAGTGGTATATGGTGCTCTGTGCCAACTTCTGCACAGCTAAGCAGTATACACATACAACCACGTCTGAATCTGACAGAATATGGAATGAATATGTCTTAATGGTCATGCCTCAGGTGTCATGAGTTACACATTTGTCATGACAGCTGCAGTTCTTGAATTCTTATATGAATGCTACAGGTGTAGTATGATTTACCTGTAGCATAATACACCTGTAACATACAGGTGTATTATGATACACGTGAGAGACCAAGTATGCTACTGCTGGTGGAAACATGGCTTATGGGAACAGTCTCAAATCAAGGAGATTTATTTGATGAGACAGTAGAGGTGGAAAGAGGTGGACTCCTGGTGACAGGAATACACATATAGACATTAAGTGATTATTCTATGGTTCATTTCTACACATATTTGCATTGTGTTACTGTTGGCTTTATCATAATACATATTCATGTAATATCTGTAGAAGACAGGTTTCAACAAGGAGCAGGTACCTTAATACAGCAGCAGGATGATGGTGTGTTAGGAAAAGTGTAGCAGACGCACTGATGGCTCAGGCAGCACCCTGTGCTGGTACTGAGAACCAGTGCCCCACCCCCTCAAAAAAATAACTTTACTGTGTCTGTATTAAGCTGATCTAGTGATTGGTTTATCACAGATTCACACCCCTCAACCTCTTCCACTGAAGAGCAAAAAGACAGAAATTCCTTCTATTTCCACCAATTAGGTGGCCAGATGCATAACAAGCCCCCTTCCCTCGTGCTCAGCCATTTGGGTCCTATTTCTGTGGCCTGCTCCCAACTCTGCCCCTTTTATTAAAATAAATAAATAAGATTTTCTTGTTATAAACTGTAGTAAACTGTTGACTACAAATGTAGCAAACAGTTCAAACCCCTGCACAGAGCACTACAGCACTCAAGTTTAAAAAAAAAAGATTATTTTCTAACTTTTAAACTTTATCAAAACTGTTTGCTAAAAAAAATGCTAAAAAGCAGTTGATATAGTTTAGGCCATACACAGACTGCTATAGTGCTCAGGTTTGACTACAAATGCAATATTGGCTTTGGAGCTCAGGAAATTTGCACTGTAACTTACAGTGGGCAGAGTCTAAGCTTTTTGACACAATCAAATTATGCCCACACATTTCAAACAGAACATCTCTGGAACCATAGGGATTATGAAAGTAGTATAAATGCAAATTCTTCAGGTCACACTATTTTTATAGTGATAGTATTCTTTAGGTTCTAGGTCTTAAACCAAATTTCATAAGTCACAGTAAACACAGTAACCATTACATTTGTAATGTTTTGTAAACAACTTATAAAATCTCAGCAACCACTCAAGTTACACATACTGTCAGCAGTAATTTATTCATCTAGCTGAGAGCTTTCATGTGAGGCTAAGGAGTTTTCTGCCTGTGACGCTTGGTTATTGAGATGTTTAGAAACATTTTGAAAATTATATCTATATAAGTTAACAACACTTACTATCTCTTCACTTGCACTAGACAGAGATTAAACATTAATGCAGTTGAGTTTACCATTGTGTAAGCTTTAAGATGAAATCTTTTAAAACCTTGTACATAATATGGTTTTGGAATTATTGATGCAAATATCAACAAGCAATATTTGATGCCTAGAGGCATCAGCAGGAGTTAACTGCAGATGCACCTGGAGGCATCACTCAGATGTAATGAGTTGAAAGCTGGCATTGCTTTAAAGATAGAGAGCTTGGGATTGGCTAGTGATCATGCCCCCAATACTTTACAGCCAGGTACTTGCCCTTCTCACCCCATCCTAGCTATGCTACTGAAGTGTAGCCAGCAGTTACACCCATAGAGCCCACACCAAACATTCAAAAACACTTTGGCATACATTTGCATTCAAACTTTGCTACTATTTGTAGAAAAATCTACATAGTTGAGTATTATCTAAACACACCACAAGGTAACTCCTACCTATGAAGTTCCACTATGACAACATATTTCAGAAAAGGAGAATGTACATATTATTCTCATTATCCTCATGACAATTGTATGCTCTACATTCAACTCTTCAGCTTGTAGAAAATTAGCTTGACTATACATATCTAAGCAAAACAGCATGAAGGGCACCAGAGAATTGCAGTCAAAGGCAAAAATTCACAAGATTTTGCCATAAGCTGTGCACTTCCATTTAGACTGAGTTGCAGTTTGTGTTCAGTGGCAGACATTGCACAAAGGCAGAAGCAGAGTACTAATGACACAGATGGGAGAAGATACATGGGCAAGATGAGAGGGAAGCAGGCACCAAGTAACTTGTGACAGGAGCTGGATAACGGTGACCCATAGTAATATGTAGGCAAGAGCTACACATAAAACAGAGTAATAAATATGGTCAGTAGCACTTAGCTAATGCCTGGATTAGAACTCTTGGAACTGTGTACAAAGCTACGCATTATGTCATCACACCACAAAGGAACTCTTACTTCACACCCTTTAAATCACACAGTTGAAGGAAGTGAGAACATACTGAAGTAAAAGGGTGAACAGAGATGGAGCGAGAGAGAGCGAGAGATGGAGAGAGGAATAGCAACATTATTTTTGTGGGACATGTAGGACCATCTGTATAGTATGTATGGTGTGTTACTCTTACTTATTTCCTCATTATTACTCTGTCATGCTCTGTACAGTAAAGTACCTACTACAGGAAACAACAAGGGACAAGAGAGTAGAACCAACATTAAGACATAAGCAGGATGTGTCTGATGCTAACAGAATATGACCATGAAATGGTTACGTAAAGGTTACGCAGTTTGTCAGGCATCATTTTTAATATTTGTATTATTATTTGAGCCATGACGTACTGTGCACACTTACATCTGCCGGCAGCATCTGTGGCTGGTGGCTCTTCCTCAGACTCCTCATCTGTATCTAATGGAGCTGGGAACTGTGGTTCTGCCCCAGGTTGTCCACGTTGAAGCTGTTTCCTCAGAATGATATTGTGGAACATGGAACAGACTGTAATTATTTTTGCAGAAGTGGCGGAGTCTTACCGAGAGCACATCCTGATGTGGCTAGACATTGGAACCTTGATTTCAGCAAGCCAAATGCATGTTCCATGAACATTCCTAGTTTCAGCATAGGAATCATTGTATCCTTGCTCAGTGGGCTTGTGTGGGTTTCTCATGGGTATCATGAGCCATGGTTTCATGGCATAATCTGCATACTCCATTACATGTTCTTGTTCATAGGTTCATAGATTCATAGGTGTGTAATACACTAATGGCCCTGGAACCTTTACAACCCTAGCCCATAGAAGTGCCCTGGCATCGTGCTGCCTGACATTAGTTCCCAGTGCCTCTATCATGTAGAGCCACTGGTGTTATCCTGGGGTGAACATTCTATTTCCCATCCATTCATCAAGATTTCTCTTGAAGACAGCCAGTGAGGTGCTCTGCTTGACATGTATGGGAAGTTTGTTCCATAGCATGGGCAGTCTCTGGGTCATGAAGCTCTCCCACAAGCATGTTCTGCTGATTGTGGTAATGAGGTTAAGGTCTCTGGAGCATGTGGTGTGGAGAGATTGTGATTTCTTTAGATGCAGCATTTCTAATAGAGCTGGGTCAGACATGGCTTTGTTAAGTCAAGCAGAGATCGCCTGGGGGGGCGGAGCCTAGAAAGCCAACTGAGAGCAGTGAATTTTGAGAGCCCCATAAACTAGTATAATAATATAGGAAAATTTGTATTATTTTCAAGTTTAAAACATCAGAAATCTATAGATAAACTACTAAACTACATAAATATAAATATTGGTTGAGATATACAAAAGTTTCCCTGTCAAGTAACTTGGAGATATATTGAATCACTGAATATGAACAACTCAAGGAATTCTCATCCAGATGCTGCTTTGAAAAAAGAACTTTAATTAATGACATCTACGTTACAGGAACTATCTTTGAAGATGGATGGCTTTAAACATGACTTAGAAAACCTCAGATTAAATTCTCATAAACAGACTGATACTCTTAAGGAACTGTTACAGCAACACCATACAAAAATAACAAATATAGAGACTTCTCTAAATGACATTGAAGGGAGACTCAAAGAGGAAGAATTCCAAAAATAATTTCTGCTTAAACAGAATACATGGCTGCTTAACAAAATGGATGACTTAGAAAACGGAAAGAAGAAACAACATAAGGATCTTTGGACTGCCTGAAAACACTGAAGGAGAAGGCATTATTTCAAACCTGGATTCCTGAATTTTTAGACTTGAAAGAGGGATTTTCATTTGGAATCGAAATGGTGCATAGAGTACTGAGGAAACCTGCTTCTAACTCAACAAATACTCCACCTAGATCTATAGTTATAACATTTCTTTCATTTCTGGACAAGGAACTAATATTAAAATCTGCTTGGAGAAAATCACCCTTAAAATACAATCAAAGCCTGATAAGGTTTGACAATGATTATTCTTCCAGAATACTAGAACAAAGGAAAAAAGTCTGGCCAATAATAAAGCTGTTGAAACAAAACAACTTTAAAGCATAGCTGGCCTTTCCAGCCAAGATAAAAATACATTTTTGCTAATGAGATGAGAACCAGTGACTTAGAAGAAGCTACTATATTCATCAAAAACAATAACATAGTGTCTATCCCAGAAGAAATGGAATGGATGGCCCCTAACTCTTAAAAGAATAAAAGAAACAAATCCTTAGACTGATGCTAGAAAGAAGAAATACAAAACTGATTCCAAGATAGCTGTCCCCAAAAAATAACTCTTACAACTACATCTCTCAAAGTATCAACTGATATGGTACAGCACTTGTCATCTGTTGTTATTTTAAAAAAGGAGGGTTTCTTAAACAAGTGAGAAACAGTAATGATTTATTCAGAATGTTAAAAGAGTCCAATAATTCTTCACAAACAAAGGTAGGTCAAGATGGGGTACTATTTACACGATATATAAGCCAAACAAAGTAACATATAATACAAACATAGAAGTTTCTATTCCCCTACTTGAACTCAATGAATACTTATCTTGTTCATTTTTCATTGATTTTACTTATAATAGTTGAAGTAATTAATTAACTAATTCAACAAGGTACCGTTCTTCAGAGTTCAGACTCAAATGTAACAAATTAGCATCATATATAATAGCAGTAACAGTAGAGTGTTTTGAAAAAAAATGCTGTCATGGAGACTAATGCCTTCTTCAGTTAAAGTATGATTTAGAAATGTCATGTATATCCTGGTTAAATAATAGTAGGAGGCTCTTAGTACAAATGTCATCATTATTCTGTCTAAATATAGTTAACATCAATTATGGCAGGTGTCACAGCTACAAGTGCTGTTTGATCAATCTTGATATGGTGTGTGTGTGGATGCAGCTGTGTCTAGCAGCTAGTACAAATGTCATTATTATTCTGTCTAAACATAGTTAATATCAATCATGCCAGGTATTATAGCTTCGAGAGCTGTTTGATTAAGCCTGACACAGTGTGTGTGGCTGCAGCTGTGTCTGGCAGCTGTTGTATGTTGCCATTTAAGTCTCCAGGAAGCTGTGGGTTGTGGCTTATGATAAATGTTTACCGATGCTTGTGTATTAGGAAGAGACATTTGGTGTTTTAGCCTGGATTCAGGGGAAGGAAGTGGATAAAACTGTGATTTGGGATATTTTGGCAGAGAATAGTTTGTTTATACATCTGCTGAGTGAGAGGTTGGGAGGCTGGAAGAATGTGATCGCTTGTTGTGGCAGCTTGTTGCGAGTTTTTTTTTTATCTGTTTGCTCTCCATTTTTTTCCTAGCTGCTGCCTCGCTGAAAGGGAGGGGATTTAGGCTTGAAGTTGCAGTGAAGTGAAGCTTTGCTTCAGGTATAGCACAAGCCTCTGGTATGCAGTACACAGACACACTAACAGAAACAAATGCTCCCAGGTTGCTATGGTAATGGAGACAAAGTGATGATAATGCTTAATGGCTTTGAGGAGCCTCAGAGATAACTGTTGGCAATTAAGTTTTTGGTTTTAATATATATGTATATGGGTTCATGTCAGTCCATCGACAGTTCAAAACAACGAAAGTCAGTACTACAAAACGAAAGCATCGACCGTTTAAAACATCGACAATACACTCATGTAAAGTAAAGTAACGTAAAGTCACAAAAACAAGTGCTAACATGGGTCCTGCAAGGGGGAAGTAAAGGATATGATATGCTATTGTACCCATACTAAACTCCGCAATATCATATCCTTTACTTCCCCCTTGCAGGACCCATGTTAGCACTTGTTTTTGTGACTTTACGTTACTTTACTTTACGTGAGTGTATTGTCGATGTTTTAAACGGTCGATGCTTTTGTTTCGTAGTACTGACTTTCATTGTTTTGAACTGTCGATGGACTGACATGAACCCATATATATCTCTCTCTCTCTCTCTATATATATATATATATATATATATATATATATATATATATATATATATATATGTATATATATATAATAAAGGGGCTGCTTTAAACCACATGTACACATATTGATGGTCTCCCAACACTTTGTTTAGCTCATTAAGTTGATTCTTGATTAAAAGGAAAAACATAAAACAAATAATAAGTGCAATTTATATTTAAAATGTATTTTGGTCCAAACACATTAAGGACTTACATAAGAGTGGAAGTCTGAGTTATTGTGAAAGACTAAGAGCACTTGATCTTGTGCAGTACTCTTTGCAGTGGTCTGGGAGGTGAGCTTGCTCAGACATGTTGAGCATATGGGGATAGCTGATTCTAGGGGTGTTTGGGGTTTCTGGGAAGTGCTAGAGAGTCATCAGATTTCCTTTGTGGAAATATTCGTGGGAATGGGAGGTGTGTTGAGGGGTTCACTGGCAGAGTGGCCACTGCATGGAACAGGCTGGTAAAATGAAACAGGACAAATATTGGTTTGGATATTTTAAGAACAACATGGAAACACACGACATGAACTAGTGAATGGTATTCTGGCAAAACTAGATGGGTATTGTTGCCCGTGCTTGAAGTACTGATATGTGTGTATGTAGGGATGGAAATATAACAAATAAGAAACAAGAAGGGTCTCATAATTTAAAGTCTATGGACTGTATAAAGATGCTTGGAAGGAGCTAATAATAAGAATAAGCATTACAGCTTGTGGGATCTGAAATGACAAAGCAACAGCCAAAAAAAAAAAAAACACACACAATAGTTATGTTAGTAAATCTAGACATAAAATATATAATCGTCATATAAGATGAATCAGTCTGATGAATTTAGATATTAAAGACCTGATTTAATAACATGGGCTTGTGTATAATAACACTACTGTCTTAACTTGTCATAAATGACACACTACATTGAACATCAAGGGGAAGCATGATGATTTTCTTATATAAGTAAATATTCATAACAAGTCATGCAATTGCTTTAACTTGAATTGTAGTTTTTGTAACCCATCTTCACCATATATAATACTTCAGTGGTTACCAAGGTAACTAATGTTTTATACATGACATCAAACTGACAAAGTTGTTCAAGAGAAACAATAGAAGCCTGAACTTGAAATGTCACAGAATGTAACAATCATATTCTGAACAAATAGTATTAAATTGACAATTGACACTTAGTTTAATAACATGGGCTTGTGTATAATAACACTACTGTTTTAACTTGTCATAAATGACATACACTATATTGAACATCAATGGGGAAGCACAATGATTTTCTTATATAAGTAAATGTGCATAATCAGTCAAATAATTGCTTTAACTTGAATTGTGGTTTTGTAACCCATCTTGAACATACATAATATTTAAGCTGTTACCAAGGTAACACATGTTTTACACATGACATCAAACTGACAAAGTTGTTCAAGGGAAACAACAGAAGCCTGAACTAGGAATGTCAGAGAATGTAACAATCACATTCTGAACAAACAGTATTAAATTGACAATAATCACTCAGTTTAACCTTTGCTGATTATACAAAATAGAATGTTGCCATTTAAATCTAAAAACGTTCAGTATATGCCATAACATGGCAATTTATGAATATGGAAAGGGAACTTGTAATCATTAATTACAATAAGTGAATTTGTTGTTTTTAACCTATAATTTCACTCATTTTATCATAAGAAATGACAGATATGAAAATCCTTATGTGTAGGAAATAGGGGAAGACGAATACACTGATAATTATAATGCACTAACTTTTATCAATGTTTGCATAAAGCAAACTTGATGCTTTAAGAAAGTTAGCAACAAACAAAGTGATTACTTAAATGCTGGCAACCAATTAAAAATAACTTCTGATATATCCAGTAAAATACATTGTATTATAAACATTAGGTATAAATATTATTACCATCTATTTATATTAAGTAATACGTTTTGAAATATTTCACCAATAGGGGTGAATATGTTAAATAACTGTATGCTATAATCTTTTACTGAAGTTTTATATATCATACATCCTACTTTACTGTGATTGAATTACTTGTCATCTATCTTTTATGTAAATATTAATTGCTTATACAAGAAGAAGACATTTATATTGTATTACAATTCTGTCTAATCTACAATAGTAATATATCTGTTCAAAATAATATAAATATTGCTTATTCCTATTACAAATATTCTCCATATGATAATTCAATTTATGGAGCTTAGATGTTCTGGATTGTCAAGGTATGAGTGATAATCTGATGGACTTAGGTTTATCCATCAGATTAGGAATGCTTTTCATTCCATGGCTAGTTTAGTTAACATTTATTAATTTACATTTGTTATGTCACAAAACATTTTTAGTAAGCCTGCCCAAAACATTACTTTATTGGTAAACACTCAAAGTATAAAACTGATCATTTCCTTTAAAAGCTCAAACATATACCTTATAGTTATCAGAGGAAAATGTTTAATAGTCAAATTAAAACAAAAAATACATAGTCTAAACAACCTAAGATGGATTTAACTGTATTATCTTTAAATACCAATGGCTTAAACAATCCTAGCAAGAGATCAAATCTACTAAAATATTTAAAACTGAGCAAAGCACAAACTGTCTTCCTTCAAGAAACTAATTTCAAAACAAATGACAATTACAAATGGAATCCTAAGGAATACATGATATTAGTGCAATCCATTTATAAGACAAAGACAAAAAGGGTAACAATTTTATGGAAAACAAATGTAATAAACCCAAAAATCATTTATAAGTATGAAGATAAAGAAGGTCTTATGGCATTAGTAATAGTTAAATATAATAATAGAATATGGACCCTAGCCAATCTATACTGGTTCCCAGGCATTGAAACATGAACTGTTAAAAAACACTTAGATTTCATTTCCAATAATTATAAAGGCAACCTAATATTAGGAGGAGATTTTAACTGTATATCTGATATTTCTGAAACTATAAATAAAAGACCGCTGTGTACATCTGCTGTATCAAAAGCTTTAAACAAGTGGGTAGAATCATTTCATCTGGTAGATACTTTAAAATTTAAAGAAGATAAATCTTTGCTGTTTTCCCATCAAGATCACAAATTTGGTACCCAAACTAGAATAGATAAAATATTTGCTGCCCATGACTTACACTCTAAAATCATTATTTTCTCAATCACTCCCTACCCCTTTTCAGACCACAGGTCACTGATACTAAAACTTCAAAATGGGTACAAACCATTAATCTTTAACTCCAGAATTCCAGCATATATAAATAAAATTAAAGAGTTCAAGCCCTGGTTATTATCTGAATTACAGTTCTTCTTAGATATTAATTACACCACAGAGATAAATAAAATAATGATATGGGACTCATTAAAAGCTTACATATATGGTAAAACCCTAACTTGGTATAAAAAATCAGAGAATGGGATTCTGAATTATTAGATCTACAATCCAAACTTTTGTCAGTAAAAGCTGAAACAAATCAAAATCATTTGGAGATGAAAAGAAAGTACAAGTATTAAATAATACAATGAAATGCTAAAACATACATAAAACTAGCTTAGCTTTAGAAAAACTAAAAATTAATACCTTGGGCACTTCTCACAAATATCCACATAATGTATCCAAAAGAATCAAAATACAATCAAAAGTTAATAACATTAAAAGTATCTCCCATGAAAAGAATGGGAAAAATGTCTCGGATATAGGTGACATTCTTGATGCCTACAGAAATCACTATATGGAACATTTCCAGAAAGAAAGTATACATATCAATCAATTAAATCTAGATGAAAAATGTTCTAATATAAAAAAAATATCAGAAAAATTAAAACTAGATCTGCAAGCACCCATATCCTACAAAGATATTACAGATACAATAAAATATGGTAAAAATAATAATCCTCCAAGTACAGATGGCATAATTATGGAAATATTTTAACTTTTTCCTTCAAAGATACTATCCCTCTTCCATAAAACACTATTAGAAATTCAATCACAAGCTTTAATACCACCCTCTTGGAGATATTCCTTAATCACACCAATCCTAAAGGAAAACAAACCCCCAAACCTCTCTGCATCATATAAACCTATATCATTATTAAAGAATGACTATAATATATTTATGACAATATTAACTAACAGAATGAAAATACCACTATCCAAAATAATAAATACTGATCAAACTGGATTTATATATCATAGACACACACATGACAATATTAAGAGGATAATTTCTCTTATAGATTATGTTAATAAAGAAAATAAAGAAACACTCATAATTGGCTTAGATATAGAGAAAGCCTTTGATTCCCTAAATTGGGACTATTTATTCAAAATCCTAATGCTCTTTGAATTCTCTGCATCCTTTGTTCATCTCCTAAAGAATATATATACAAATAAGTTAGCATATGTCAAGTTAGGTCCTTTTACCTCTGAATTCATACATATAACAAAAGGCACTAAACAAGGATTTCCATTGTCACCGATTCTACTTGCTCTGGTTATTGAAATACTGGCGGATTGAATTTGTAACAATATAAAAATCAAAGGAATAGATGTTTATGAACAATACAGTTCTAAAGTAATGCTATTTGCTGATGAAATATTGCTAACATTATCTAATACAAAAGAGACATTAGAAGAATTAGCTATATTAATTGACAAACTTCACATGACTTCAGGACTCCATTTCAATAAATCAAAATCGAAATTTTTATTTTTAAATATAAAAAATAACTGCAGACTAAGGGAGATCACATAATAAGGAAACAAGAATCTACCTTAAAATATCTAGGAATTGAGTTATGCAAGTATAATAATGAATTAGTCTCAAAAAACTACAATAATATCATCAGTGCAATTAAAATCTATGTGGAAAAATGGAACAAAATAATATTACATTTGAAAATAGACTGCAGTTAATACAAATGGTTTTACTGCCCAAGATGCTATATATAGCCTTGGCAATACAACTGTTACCAGAAAGGAATATACTTAAAGAAATAAATTCATGCCTAATAAAATTTTTATGGTTTCCCAAAAGAAACAGAATAACTTTAATACATCATATCAGACCATGGAAACAGGGAGAATTAAACTTTCCTGATATAGAAACATATATATGAAAGCATCAATATCTAAAACAATCTCAGATTGGATAAGTCCAAATTACTCTGCAAATTGGAAATAATTACTAACTGTAATATCAATAAATGAATTTGATTTACAAAAAAAATTTCAAATAACAGATAAAAATAATTTGCCATGACCCATTATATGTATTAGTATGCGATATAACATAATTAAACCCACTAAAATGCATATGATTAATTATTACATTGACTCATTTAGGAAAATTATTAATGCAAATATAGATTAAAAATCTGGTTTGATCTTTTAACACCATTTATAGTCACAAAGAACTTTCCACATAAAATATATCGAGAAATTATTAATTCCCGGGAACAGAAATGATTTGTTTGTTGGCTCCAATGTATCAAAGAACTAAAAGTTTTAGATATGCAAGTAATAAAAACAACATACAAAATTCCACAACAGGACTGGCTAACTTTACAGAGTATTTTGTCATATTTGCAAGATTTAAGTAGAATAATTAACAATTCTTCATTTAAAGAAATACCTAAATTTATGAAATACATATATGAAATCATATATAATGACTTTGACATGGGAAACAGTATTTCAGAAGTTTACAAAATATTGATAAACTATAAAACAACACCCAAAACCTCATACTGTAAATATATAACAAAAGGACACTCAATACAGTTAAATGAAGACATTAAAACAAATATCTTATTATCGATAAAATATACATCCTTTACACAGTACTGGAAAGTATTTAATTGGAAATGCTTGCACAGAGCATTCTTAACCCCAGACAGAATCAGTAAAATTATTTCTTCCATAAAAGGAATATGTTGGAGATGTGAGCAAGTACACAATGCAGATTGGAACCACATTTTCTTTGATTGTGTTAAAATTAAGCCATTTTGGAATGGTATTAATTACTTTCTGCAAGCTTTATTTAATGAATCATTTTATTCAACTAAAGCTCTTGTATTATTAAATGTGAATGAAGGTCCTCATTTGAATAGGTCAAACATGTATCTAGTATGGACTATACTTGCAATTTCAAGGAACTGTATAACAAGAAGATGGAATACAAATACAATACCAACTTTGGAAGACTTCTACAGCCTATTGAAGACCACAGCATTATTGGAAGTTAAAATTAAAGAACTAAGAATTTATCCAAAGCCATTTATCAACAACCCTTGGGAAAAAGTCGTATCGTTGATTGACAGTTTACAATAATTGATCAGACACTCTTTAATGGATTGGACATACTTATAAAGTAACTGCATACATTAAGATCTGTTATAGTGCCAGGCTAATGTAAATAGTGTACAAAGATATTTAAGATGTTATGTATAAATACTATGGAATTCATTCAAATGTATAAAAAAATAGAGATATCGCCTCTTAGTAGACAATATCAGAAAGAGAATAGCTGGAGGTTTTGAGTCTGTCCATGTAGGACATGTGTTTAAGGCATAGAATCCTCTTTGTGAGGTACTTTTGTGACCTTTCCAGCTGTTGCATGTGTCTAGTGAGGTACATGCCAAATGAGGCATAATACTCGATGATTGGCCTAATGAGGGAAGAATAGAGACAGATGATGACTCTTTCTTCCTGAATGCAAAACCCTTGATAATGAGATGTGCCACATAGAAGGACTTTATGACCATAGTGGCAATGTGGTGGTCAAAGGAGAGGTTGCTGTCAACCTGTGTCCCCAGATCTCTTATAATGCCTTCAGAGTTCAGTGGGCTCCCCTCAATGTGGTAATTAGTGGGAACTAAGTTGTTCCCAAAGGGGATGTCCATGCGCAATGGCTCTTTCAGCAGCAGTTTGCTGACTACCATGAACATTCCTGGCAAGAGCTAGTGCTTGACATCAATGCTGCTGGTGGCCAGGACTGCAGTTGTGAATAGGTCGATGTAGGGCCACTGTCACAAGAAACTGAGCTCAGAACATTGCACAAGAACGTAGGGTGACAGGAGACAGATATTTGTAGAGCCACCTTTGACAGAGATGGAGGAATTTCTGGCCTTTCTCATAGGGGTACGTACTTCTGACAGTCCCTCAGTAGGCTGTTGGACCTTAGTGCCATGCTGCAATGTGCCCTGAGAGTATCCATTGGAGGTGACCACAAATAAGAATGACCTGTAGAACATGAGCTAGGGGGAAAGGAAACTAGGCACTATGCTTCGGCAGCATCTTTTATTAATGGCTGACTGGCACCAAGTACCCCAGGTTAATACATTTTTGCCATAAGTAAAGAAGAGTTAGCTTAGGCTAATAAAGCACAAAAAAATAAATTGTCACATAGAATGTATGTTTCTTTAGGGAGTGTCTAAGTTGTTATTAGATTAAGTTGAGTCTGCCGTGCAGGGTAAACCAGCCACATTATCACTGTGCATGAAACATGTAAAACAAATCTGAAATAAAAGTGATATCTTAGAATCTTCTATATTGCCTCAAATAAGACTTGTAAGAACTGCAGCACAGATCAGTAATCATTACTAAACAGTATTATCACTACTTCTGAGTGACCTCAGTCTCGCGTATTACCTAGCAGCTGTGGCTACAATCAGCTGATGCCCTCTGTGGGGGTGAGGTTTATCTTTACACAGCTTGTAAAGCACAGGAGTAGCTGCACAACACGTGAAGGAGTGACTGAATATCCAGATAGCATAAGGATGGATGAAAATAAATGGGAACACTTTGTGGACAAAGAAGAATGGAAATCTGATTAGGAACAAACTTGTCCATGTGACATTTTTGATGGATATTCAGGGGCATGCTGTGACCATTTCAGAAGAAAGAAGGTATAGCTAGCAAGTTGACCAAATAGTTGCAAAAAATTGCATAGGGCAGTGAGAGAGCAAGAAAATTAATGCAAAATATACTTGATAACTTTACCCTGTGGGTATCCTCTGTAATGACAAATAAGCACAAGGAATGGGAAAGGCCAGGTACTACAAGATAGCAGACAGTCTCAGTGGTAGATTATTTCCCTAGCTACCTACCTATATTGGACAAGCCTCATGCCTCAGAAGAAGAAGAATCAACGGCTGGATTTTGTTGCTAAAGAACAAGAAAAGTGAGGACTCGCTCACTGGAGGAGAGCTTGGGCGAACTGCTTGCCCTTTGAAAATGGTAAACAGTGCAATCCCTCTGATATCTCCTGCTACTTTTAGAGTCAGACCTACCCTACCTGAAACAATAAACTCTACCTGCAGCAATTTCAGGAGCAAATACCCAGTGGATAGCTGCAGAAAGAGCTAAAGGCATTTCCGGCTTAGAAGGAAGTGGGCCATTCCAGCAGAGCTCAGAATAGAAAACAAAACAGTTTTAAAAAGGGGAAAAACAAACCTGCACAACACACAAAGGCAGATTATGAAAACAGAAATTGCATGACTGACCTATAAAGGATCAGTCTTGCAGTCTGTCTTAGTAGGTATATCTTGTTCATTATTCCCAACTATCCCTGATTATACATGCTGTATAATGGATAACAGTTTTGCAGTTGAAAATGCTACACAGCACTTAACTAGATCTTACACGGTAGTAAATAAGGCTTCCCTTACATTGCATTGAGTCAAAAGTCACAGAAAGTTTAATCAGATGAAAAATTCCAATTGATGTTTCAGATCAATAAAGTATACAAAGAAAGCATTTTTGAAGAGGGCAACCCTCCTGCACCCAAAGTGGTATACTTTGCCATGTATTACATATACAAACTCCATGTCCACGTAATCACACTATCATGGAGAAAATAGGACTGCCCACACACACACACTGAATTACTGCCACTGAAACAGAAACACAGCACAAGCAGTAGAAAAACTGATCAGAAAATTAATCATCACAAAACTGAACATGAACAGTTTAAACCGCATTTACTTTGCAGTCAGCCAAGTATTACTTAATAGCAAAAAAAAAAGAAGAAAACGGCTTTAGACACGTGAATCAACCACAAGATGAATGATGAGAGTTGATGACAATGAGTCCTGTTTATAGACAAATGACAGCAAGCTAAAGTCCTTAAAAAACTAGTACTAGAAAAAAGGGCTAAATAAAACCAACTAAAACTAAGTTGACAAAATCAAGATACAGTAAAGGTTCTAAATTTAAAAGGGAAAAAGAAGCAATGTCTATGTGTTAAAACAGACTGCAGCTAGATTATTTTTCTGTCAGCCAAGCTGGAGATAGTTCTGTCTTTCAGTACTAACTGTAGCTACATTATTTAACTAGTCATACTGCAATTAGGTCATTAAATACAATTGCAGTCTAACTGAAAAACACAATACCTCACTGCAAAAGAAATTTTATCCAGACCATCAATAAAGAAGTTTCCTGGACAAAACAAGGCCATTCAGACATTGCTGCAGTGGGGTAGAACTTTAGAGCAAGGATTTAAAAATTATTTGAGCATATATTAACAAAGGTCGCCCTACTGTAGACACTCTGCATGGATTTCTGACAGTATCAGTGACTTACTAAGGTAAGCTACATATAGATAAAATACAACAAAAGTATACAGCTCTTATTTAATTGCTTTTCCTTTTGACTACTCCCCAGTAAGCTACTGCAGTTATAAAACACTGATTCTTCAAGTGACATGCATGAACTAGGTTTGAAATGTTTTATATTTACTGTTTCTCAGCTGACATACAAAAACATAAAGGTTTACTATGTACTGTAGGCCCTGAGGAAATATTGTGTATGGATGGGAATCAAAGAGCAAGAAGCAAAGCAATAAGGCAGGCACTTTAGGGAAAAGTAAAGTCGTTAAGGTGTGTGCGCATGTGTGTGTGTGTGTGTGTGTGTGTGGGGGGGGGGGGGTGCAAGTCAGGCATTTTTCACTACCTTGAAAAAATGTGGAATTTCTTTAGGAGAAAATGTGTCTCCAGGACTGGTGTTCCAGCAATAAATCACCCATCCAGATGAACGCAATACAACCATGAACTGTATATAACGATTTCCCCTAAAACAGACTCTCGTACTGATCGCCAATTCATTCTAGTGAAGTTAATATATTTAGCAGACATAGGGTCCTGTACTTCATATATTACAGTAAGGTAACAGTAGCATGTTATACATGTTCATTGTATAATGCATGTGCTTTACTATTCAGTTTCTTAAACGTGCATAGTTAAATGTATAGAAAAATGTTAAGTAAGAAGTGAGTACAAAATAAAGGGACAGAACTGGGGCGTGTGGGGACACAGTGCAAGAAAATGAAACCCGAAATGTGGCTAGTTTAGTACCTGACAAGTCACAGAATAGTCCTCATGAGGGTGCAGCCTTTCAGTGGGAATTTGTCAACATAACCAGTTCTATGTACAGAAAAGGCTTTGGTAACTGAGAAACAGAACGAAAGAGTTTAATTTACCTGAGTGTTACAAATGTAGAGTTGTTCACAAGAAAAGAGCTTGGACAAACTGCTCACTGCTTTGAATATGTAATGAGTGCAAGATCCAAAAAGGTTACTTGTGCTTATGGAGCCAGACAAGATTCTTGCTCTGAGGCCTATCCTACCTGAAGGAATAAAGTACAGTTGTGTACACTTACCATAAATGTAGATGTTCGAGTGTATTCACTGCTGCAGTCATTACATTTGGGTAATCTGCTGGCAGGTTGCCCTCAGTCGGCCTGATTAACAAAGTCTTGGGTCCTTAGTTGGTTGCTGTCCCTTCTTCCATGACATCAGGTCGTCAGGGGTATAAAACATGCAGCCGATGCCATTACATAAGTTTTTCTTGCCCCAGATGTCAGGTGCCCCCCTAATGGGAAGCAATTAAATATAAAAGCACTATGATATACCTCCAACAAAAAAGAAAATACACCAAAAAGCTTTTAAGCATAGCAAAGGAAAGTAGAGGCTTAAGCAAAAGAAGTTAGGGGGCTGGAGGGAGGGTAACCAGGACTGCAACAGTGAATACACTCGTACATCTACATTTATGGCAAGTGTACACAACTTTACTATATACTTCTTGTTTCACTGTTGCAGTCATTACATTTGGGTAGATTCCCAAAGCTGTGGTTGGCAGGAGGAGTTTAAATAGCATTAAGACCAGCTATAAGGCCCTGCAAGACAGCAGTGGCAAAGCCAGCTCTGGATTTAGAGAAAATTTGCAAATGGTAATGCTTGGTGAAAGTATGTAAAGAACTCCAGGTAGCAGCTTCTAGGATGTCCCTGGTAGGGACACCTCTGAGAAAGGCTGTAGAGGTAGATGCAGCCCTGGTGGAGTGAGGTCTGATCCCCTGGGGGGATAGGTTTTCCATGGTGCTTACAGCAGAAATGAATGCAATGGCCTATCCATTTAGAAATGGTTTGCTTTGAAATAGCCTTCCCATCTGCCCCTGCAGCAAATGCCACCAGCAGTTGTTCAGATTTCCTTTGAGGTTTAGTCCTGTCCAAGTTGAATCTAAGTTGTCTGTGTACATCTAAGGAATGCAGTATCCATTCCCGTTTGTTCTTTGGATTGGGAAAGAAGGTTGGCAAATGAATGGACTGATTAAGAGCCACACTGGATACCACCTTGGGCATGAAGGAAGGATTGGTTCTGAGGGACACCCTGTCTACATGAAAGATGATGAAAGGCTCCACTGCCATAAGGGCCTGTAATTCAGATACCCTTCTAGCTGAAGTGATTGCTAAAAGGAAATCTGTTTTCCAAGAAAGAAATTTTAAGTCTGCAGTAGCAGCTGGCTCGAAAGGACGTAGAGTGAGTTTCTCCAAAACAAAGTTAAGATTCCAGGCTGGGGTTGGAGCTCTCCTGGGTGTTCTCAAATTTTTGGCCCCTCTGAGGAACTGCTTGAGCAGTGGATTAGATAAGAGGGGAGGTTTTGTGTTATAATGAGCTGAAATGGCTGAGGCGTGGATTTTAATGGAGGAAAAAGACAGGCCCTTGTGAAGCATCTCAGTTAAGTATTGTAAAATCTGAGATAAATTGGGCGCTGCTGTGCTCATCCTTTGAGATTGGTTCCAGGCACAGAATCTTTTCCATTTTTCAGCATAAGATTTTCTAGTACTAGGCCTCCTTGCCTCTAAACTGATATCCATTACAGGTTTACTGAGGGATGGTAAAGGAGATATTAGGTAATTAGCCAGGCTGCAAGGTTCAGCGTTAGAAGCTGAGGGTGCCCGAATCTTGTTCTCCTGCTGGGACAACAGGGTAGGAGCCTGAGGCAGGTGCCATGGGGAAAACCATGA
Source organism: Protopterus annectens (assembly GCF_019279795.1). NCBI lineage: Eukaryota > Metazoa > Chordata > Ceratodontiformes > Protopteridae > Protopterus > Protopterus annectens. The sequence continues at coordinate 768,747,734 of NC_056733.1, forward strand.
CACACTGCGCAGGAGGGGCTACCAGTGTTGGCGTGGCCAGTCTGGAGCAATCAAAAACATCCTTGGTTTGTCCTGTTTGATTTTTAGTAGTACTTTGGAAAGCAGAGGCAGAGGGGGGAAGGCATAGACTGATAGATTTTTCCAGCTGAAGGACAGAGCATCCACTTTCCAGGCTTGTTTGTGGGGAGTCCTTGTGCAAAATTTGTCCAATTGGTAATTCTGGGGAGAGGCAAATAGGTCTGTATCTAGGCTCCCCCATTTGCTTGTCAACATGTTGAAAATCCTTGGTTCCAGTTTCCACTCGTGGGTCCATGAGGTTTCTGCTTAGTCCGTCTGCCAGTATATTTAATTTTCCTGGCAGGAATTGAGCTTGTAGGTGCACTTGGTAGCTCAAGGCTGTGTTCTACAATGCCATGGCTAGTCTACAGTGGGGGTAAGAATGTACACCCCCCTGCTTGTTTATGTACCACATAACAGTGGTGTTGTCCGTGTTTACCATTAATTGCCCTGGAAGAATGAGGTCCTTGAAGGCTGTCAGAGCATTCTGTACAGCTAACATTTCTTTTTGATTGATATGCAGGTGCATTTGACTTGGGTTCCATTTTCCCTGACTGCACTTCCCTGCCAGGTGAGCCCCCCATGCATAGTCTGATGTATCTGTTGTTAGGATTTGGGCAGCAGGGGGTGGTGTGAAAGGTAGTCCCTTGTTTTGGTGGCAGGCCTCTGCCCACCAAAGTAACTCTAGGCATAGGCAGGGTATGATAGGAATCATTGCTTCTAGATCGTGGGAATATTGATTCCATAGGCTTTTTAGATACCACTGTAGTTGCCTCATATGCAGTCTTGCATATGGAATTAGAAGAATGCAGGAGGCCATGAACCCCAAGGCTTGCAGTATTTGTCTTGCAGATAGCAGGGTTATTGTGGCCACTTGTTTGAAGTAGGTTGTCCAATGAATTTGTTTCTCTGGCGTGAGGTAAGCCATCTGGGAAGTTGTATTCAAGCTTGCTCCCAGGAATATAATTTGTTGACAGGGTACCAGGTGAGATTTCTGTTCATTTATGGTGTACCCCAGTACCCCAGACAGGTTATAACCCTTTGTACAAAGGCCAGATGATTCAAAAGTATGTCCTGGCTTTCTGCCTGAATTAGACAATCATCCAGGTATGGGTATATTTGAATATTTCTTTGCCTGCAAAATGCAATAACTGGAGCTAGGCACTTTGTGAACACCCTGGGTGCAGTAGATAAGCCAAAGGGCAGTGCAGCGAACTGATAGTGTGTGTAGCCTGCTTTGAAGCAAAGGTATATTCTGCAAGATTTCCTGATTGGAATGTGCAGGTATGCTTCTTTTAAATCTAGTGTTGCCAACCAGGCATCTTTGCCTAGCATAGGAAGCAACTGGTGAAGAGTCAGCATCTTGAATTTTGGAATCTCCAAAAAGGTGTTTAGAGTAGACAGGTCCAGGATAGGATGCCATGAATTGTCTTTTCTGGGTACTAGGAAAAGTCTTGAGTAGAAACCTTGTCCCTTTTCCTCTTCTGGTACCAATTGAATAGTCCCCATGCTTAAGAGAGAAAGTATTTGTTTTTGGACCTCTGCCCACTGATTTGGGGGTAGGTTCGGCCACTGGTTTGGTGTTGGTAATGTGTGGAAGTGAAATCTGTATCCCTGGGACACTATTTAAAACCCATTTGTCCTGGGTAATGAGTTCCCAGTTCTTTGCATGAAGAGCAATCTTTCCCCCCCAAAGGGCCAGTCAGTTGATAAGTGCTTGGAAATTTTAAAAGGAAGTCACTGAGACAGTTTACCATAGGGGGGAGTCTTATTGCTCCCAGATTTGGAAGTGGAGGCCCCCCACTGCTTAGTCCTGTGTGTCCCCTGGGACTGAAACTTGGGATTTCTTCTGTGTCTGGGTTTGGCTTGAGAAGACCTGGAAGGGGCTGGAAAGGACCAATTTTTAGAGCTCCAGTGCCTACTAAATCTAGGAGGCTGAACTTGTAAGAAATCTTTAACAGTTTGCATAGATTTAGCTTTATCTTCCATCTTTTTAAGAACTTCCTCAGCCTTGTTGTCAAACAGGTGATCCTGATTTAAGGGAACATCCAACAATTTAGCTTTAACATGATCAGGTAAAGATTGCTCCTTAAGCCATGCATGCCTTCTGAGCACAGACCCAGTAACAGCAGCCCTGCAAGTGGCCTCCAATGAATCAAAACCACATTGAAAAGTATGTTTTCCAATCTGTTCAGCAGAATGCATTAAATCCTGTAATTCTTTATTTTCCACACAATCAGGAATCAACGTCATTTTTTGTTTAAGCAATCCAATAACATGTTTCTGATACTTTAACATATGAAACTGGCAGTTTAAAGCCCTAATGTCCAAGGTTGCAGAAGAGCAAACCTTCTTACCCCATCTATCCAGCGCCCTGAAGTCTCTATCAGAAAGGGTAGGATTTTTAGCAGTAGAAGCCTTAATGCCCTTGGGCCCCAGAGAAATTGTCTCTGGATCTGCAATAGGATTTTTAAAAAGGAACTTGTGTGACTCAGGGACCCTGTAGTATCTGTCAGGTTTTCTGGGAGCAGGAGGCAAGGAATCAGGGGGCCAAACTAGATTCCGAAAAAAGCATCATCAACAATGTCTAGTACAGGTGGAATAGCTAAAGGCCTATGCTGAGGCAGGAGTAAGAAATCCCTGAGCCACTTTTTTGAATCAGAAAAGTCCTGGCTTTCCTAGTGGAAATGCTCCCCTAGAGTATGTAAGGTTTCACCAAAAGAGAAATCCTCTGGAGGGGAAGCAGAGGGAATAGAGTCCTCTGCATCAGAATCCTCATAAGTAGATAATGGCAAATCCAGATTATCAGAAGAATCAGAAAAACAGAATCCTGGTCAGAAGATTCATAAACAACTTCAGTCCTAGGCCTCTTAGAAGAGGGGGGGGGGGGTTGGCGACCCCTGATTAGAGTTATTAGATCTTCAGCCATTCTTAGCATTTGTTTTTTAGTCATAGAGGCCTGAGCATGTGGCCTGGGCATTGTTTTTTTAGGCATGGTTCGACATTTAGGCCTAAGTGAAGAAGGAGGCATCAGTTTAATATGCAAGTCCAGAATACACCCTCAGAAGCTGGTGCCTGCACAGCGGCTCCAAACACATCTAAGGTAGGGACATCCACAGGTTCCATAGTTGAAGCATCTCGCGGCATACCAGACTCAGAATGGGTCTCAGTAGAGGCCTGCAAATCAGAAGTAGCAGGTATCAGGGGCTGTGAACGCGCCTCACTGAGTACCGGCGAACTGGCGACTGGCTTAGGAGAAGCATCGTCGGCATTTTTGGACCTTGGCGGCCTGTCTCTCTCTTTATCTTTGCATTTTTTCAGAATTCTGGTAGTCGGATGGCTAACTGATGACATTGCTGGATAATTAAACTGAGAACCAAAATATTTAGAGGCAAAAATATAATGACGACGGATAGTGCGCTGATTAAATAAAGCACAAAACCGACAGCAAGGTACATTGTGGTTGGGGCCTAGGCGAGGAATACAGTGCGAATGAAAATCTTTATGAGGTATTTGCTTTTGACAAGTAATGCAATTATTAACTTTTACTGACATAGGTAAGGAGCAAGAAAAAGTTTCAACAATGGGGTACTTAGCTTTAGTTGAAGACTTCAGTTCTGAAACTCGAAAACGAAAAATTCAGGAGTCGGCCGACCGGCACTTGCAAACTGCTTCTGCTTCAGACTCCGCACGGCGAGAAAGACTGATGTAATGGTGTCGGCTGCATGTTTTATACCCCTGACAACCTGACATCATGGAAGGAGGGACAGCAACCGATGCAGGACCCAAGACTTTGTTAATCAGGCCGACTGAGGGCTACCTGCAAGCAGATAACCCAAATGTAATGACTGCAACAGTGAAACACGAAGAACATCTAACTACCACCTGGAGCAATACCCAGATCCAGGAAAATGATCCAGAAACATCCGAGAGCCGGTCCATCTTGTTAGTGAGGGGGCTTTTTCAGCAGGGAATAGAAAACAAGCTAGCCCCCCCCCCCCGAATAATGGCTGCTAAAAGTCTGTGGCAAAGTTGCAAAATGCAGAGATGAAGTATTAAACCAAACTGAGAATATGTGTTTAGACTGTGTATTTAGCAGTGCAACAGACTTTCATAGCAGTTAAATATATATTTTTTAATTTTTTTTGGTCTCCCTGGACCTCACTGATACCAGCCCAGCCCCCAGTGCTCCACACCAGGCCTACCAGCAGTATCCTAAATCCCTATGACTTGCTGCAGTGTTACTGGGTATGATTGTGGATCTTAAGGGCATCCTGTGGGCTCTGCCATCTATGCTTACATCTTTTTTTTTTTTTCGAATATGACCTACCCGTTTCTCCCTTTCCCTGTCCTCCATGATCAAGGGTGCATCTGAGGGCAACTCCTCTCCTTGGATTACTCCTCCCCTTTAAGGGGTGTCACCCTCTTTCAGGATAGGCATTCCCATCTCTCCCTGCCACCCCATCCATTACCCAAGATATAAAACTGAATCTAAACTGGCTGGGTGTAGTTAGGGCTTTATCTGTCTGTGCCACTGGAGTGACTGACATAGCACTTTTACCTTGTTCTGTATTCCAATACATGTTAGATTGCACAGAAAGATGGGTTGTCCTAGGTGTGATGGGTATTTTTTTTCTAGTTGCAAATAATACATAGCAGTTACTGAGGCCTTGTTCAGTGTTTCCAACTATTCCCAACTGAACAGAGAGAAGTAACCTCTATTTTCCAGCATTCATTCTGTATACAAACAATGCTTACAGTTTTTTTCAGCTCATCTACAAGTACTCAAGTCCCAAGTGCTTGAAGACCACTGTCTCGGAACTAGGGACTAAAGTGCCTTATAGTTCATACATGCTGCCACTCTCACTTGAGCTCAAATATGAGTTCAGAAAAGCAGCTGCCACACCTTACTGAAATGTATTATATGAGTTCAGGTAAGCAACTGCCACACCTTACTGAAACATATTATATGAGTTCAGATAAGCAGTTGCCACACCTTACCGAAATGTGTTATATGAGTTCAGATAAGCAGCTACCACACCGTACTGAAACATATTATATGAGTTCAGATAAGCAGCTACCACACCTTACTGAAACATATTATATGAGTTCAGGTAAGCAACTGCCACACCTTACTGAAACATATTATATGAGTTCAGATAAGCAGCTGCCACACCTTACCAAAACATATTATATGAGTTCAGGTAAGCAACTGCCACACCTTACTGAAACATATTATATGAGTTCAGATAAGCAGCTACCACACCTTACTGAAACATATTATATGAGTTCAGATAAGCAGCTGCCACACCTTACTGAAACATATTATATGAGTTCAGATAAGCAGCTGCCACACCTTACCGAAACGTATTATATGAGTTCAGATAAGCAGCTACCACACCGTACTGAAACATATTATATGAGTTCAGATAAGCAGCTGCCACACCTTACCGAAACGTATTATATGAGTTCAGATAAGCAGCTACCACACCGTACTGAAACATATTATATGAGTTCAGATAAGCAGCTACCACACCTTACTGAAACATATTATATGAGTTCAGATAAGCAGCTGCCACATGTACCAAAACGTATTATAAGAGTTCAGATAAGCAGCTGACACACCTTACCGAAACGTATTATATGAGTTCAAGTAAGTGTAGCAACAGTAGGGAGTGATGGAGGGAAAGAGTGATTTTAGGGTTAGGAAACATGAAGGGAGTTTTAGGGTTAGAGGGCAGAAAGGGAGTTTTAGGTTTAGATAGAAGGAGAGGAGTTTTAGGATTAGGGAGGATGAGGGTTGATGTTTTAGGGTTGGGGAGCAAAGAATCAGTTAGGAACTAGGTGGGGGTTTATTGTTAGAATTTAGACTCTGGTAGGGCTGTACAATTTAACTGGTTAGGCATTGGGAGGCCTATATAGTTAAATAAGAGTGAGCTAGGTGGAGTTACAGCACTTGCCTTTTTTATTGTTTATTTTTTACAGCACTTCCCCTTTTGAGCATGTAGCAGTGAGCAAGTTCGTCGCTAGTTAATAGCACATGATCTCCTGCAGTAGCCACTTTTTTCTGTTTTCCATAAGAGAGATGTATGAAGCTAAACATTATATATATATATATATATATATATATATATATATATATATATATATTCATACACACACACACACACACACACACACACACACACACACATGTATATATCCACTGCAGCTCTCCCTTATTTGCTATGAAAATCTCTTTCTCCAGTATACCTCTAGCTTTATTTGTTATTGTTTATCCATTGACAATATGACAATTCTCTGTCAGAGCATAAAACATTAAAATGAAGAATGTTTATACTTGGTTACCACATGCATATTTAGTCTACGATTCATATATTATTGCTGTTTGCCTCATGTCATACTGCATAGATAGGTAATTCTAAAACCAAATATAACCCCAAACTCTTCACAGGAAAATGTTTCTTTTGTAACTATAACATGAAACTATAATGCCTGACATCACTGACTGACTAATTTTCAGTAAATTAACGGGAAACCAGGGAAGTTGTGCAAATGAGGGATAGTTGAGAGTTATGTGGATAGCAAAAAAAAGGCAAAAATAGAGAACAATGGACTGAAATAGTGTCTTTCTGATCATGATTTAAAATGTTATGATGCAGTGCACATCTGTACAACTACACTCCTGCCATAACATTTCAACCGTCATGCAAAGACACTATTTCAATCCAGTGTTCTCCATCATTGCCCAAAGGACAACCCACTCAGGAGTGCAGTACTCCCTTATGCTGTATTGTAGTGTCAACAATCCAACTACCTGGAGTAGAAATAGAACCCACAGCCTTCTGCACCAAAAGCAAGCGTGAGATCTGGTGCATCACTGACACTGTGTGTGTACAATTTACCATTCAGTGGCTGCAGGTAGGTTTCAAAGAAAAAAAAAACAAGAACAAGGAAACAGTTTCTCCACAAAGACCATTGAACTTTTTATTTTATTATTCTGGTACCTGGGACATTCGCCTTCTGAAGGAGAATGGCCGAGATACCAGAATAATAAAAGAAAAAGTTCAATGGTCTTTGTGGCAGAACTGTTTCCTTGTATTTTTGATATTTTACAGTTTATTTTCTGTGTATTCGTTAAGTATGATGCAGGTAGGTTTGCCATGCCATTAACAGAAGACTGGTACATACCTATGTCTCATGACTGCTAATCTCTAAAACTGTTTTCCTGATTGGCTCTAATGGATTCCTTCCACTCATCATTTAATTCCCCCATTAAAAAAAGAAATACACCCTAACCATGTTTCTTTTCAGAATATATTTTCCTTTTTACAAAACAGTCCCTACAATCTCACATACAAAAAAGGAATGATTTAGTTGTTTTCCCAGTTATGTGGCATTTTTGTGATATTCAACTTCTTCTGCACAGTATGTTATTGCAGTTTCTTTTTCGCAAAACAACTAATAATAACACAACATCCAAAACAAATAACACAGAATGCCTATATATAGAAATGAACAGAGTTCAACATCAGAAATTGAACAAATCATACTACACAAATCATACTACAAAACATATGCACTCCAACAGCCACAAGACCCAGCGGGTTTCATACCGCTCAAAAAAAAAACAAAAAAAAAATAATAAATAGATAAAAAAAATGCTGCACACACTTTTAGGCAAAAGTTCTGAAAAGATGCCTTTAAACAAAACACGTAGAGATAGCAAAGTCTGTCCATTCCATGTAGAGTGATGCTGTGAAAATACTAAAATGCAAATAAAGTAACTCCAAAGAACAAATTATTAACTTAAATTAAATTTATGATGTATTATTATATGTCATTATGAGATCAAGTAGTGGAAGTCTCACAGCTTTCATAATTATGAAAACCTGGTGCTATATGGCTGCAAAATTGTTCCAATGGGACAATTTAACCAGTGCTTTTCCTTTTATCTCTAAAGTTCCTAAGTAATGGTCAAGGGAAGCTTGCTTCTCCTTTAACTGAAAAGAATCCGCATAAGTAGGAGGGCGGATAGTTTTCCATCTTTATATGCTTACAAAAGGGAAAAGTTCCTGGAAACATCTTGTTTTGTCTTGCTTGCACATAAAAGTGTACGGAGTAATCTGATGTTAAACTTCCGAAACTAGTGAGAGGGCTGAAAAGGAGACAGGAACACAGAACATATACAGTGTACAGGTATAGCAAAAGCTCTGTGCAGCTGTAGCAGTTACCATGACATATTACTTAATTAATCCATTAAGCCTGTTTTAATTAAAAGGGCTGAACAATACATGTAAATATTGAATGTATAAACATTGCATGATTTAATTCAAACATTTAATTTTATGTGATTTTAACATATATGTTATATATTTTTTTAGATTAGTACAAAATATGTTTAAACCCAGGACCTAGAATATATTGTAAAACTAATAGTTTTTAAAACATATACATAGGAACATTTTTTGAGATTTATATGGTTGCTATCTTTTTAAATGAAATGCCTGTTGATTAATTAAATGATGACATCAGATATCAGATGGTATTTAAAGGGGATAATAATGGGGAATATTAGATTCTGATGAAATCCCCACGAGGGGATGAAAGCGCTCAGTCTGTGTTTCAATTGTGGAATTAAAAGTTATTTAACAGCAACTCCTGGCATCGACAGTGTTTATTCTGATTACTAGTGGACTTTTGGCACTGTTTTGGGTTCGACTCTGCTGTTTATATTACTTAATTAATATCACATACAAATGGAATGAAGGTCAGGTATAGTACTGTAGTACTTGTGTACATTGTGCTTTACATACTTTGACTTGTAAAATCTTTATGGCTGTACAGTACAGTACTGTACCACTGCATGGCAGAGTGTTGTATACGAGAGCGTTTGTGATGTGGGATGAAGGTGGAGAAGTATGGCATGTTCCAAACAGGCTATAGAAATGACTTCTTCAATGTGAAGGAACACACATTTGCACCTGTGGCACTTACTGTCCTAAACACTTTTTACAGCATTTTTTTCCCAGCTGATTATTTCATAAAAGCTCATTACTAAACAAAGTTTGCTTGTGGACATTAGGTAAGGGCACATATGCCATTCTTTACAGGACACTGATTATCTTAGCACAAAGAGAATAATATGACAGTATACTCTGATTGCTATCCCAGAGGCTGTGTGGGTTATCAGCAAATAAAAGCCCTCATGGAGATGAACTAGGAAACTAGAATCACCGACTGTGCAAAGGATTATGGGCCGCAATCATTAATGAGGTGCACTAGTAGTTTCTAATGCCAGTATTCTATTTGCCACAGTGAATGGAACTGGTTAGCACCTAATGAGTGGTAAAAAAGAAGTATTATACAGATGGTCAAAAACACACAAGGGTTTCATAACTAAAGAGTACAAGTCACTGGTCACCACAAAGAGGACAGGCTCTATATAAATACTAGAAAAAAATTACTGAAGATTCACAGCCAAATTATATAACAAATTATGAAAGATTGTAGAATGAACAGGTTGATCTGGTATTGCAGATTTTGAAATGGACATGCAAATAAATGTAGGAGTGAGATTGCAGAAGAGAGGATGTCCATTAAACAGATAAAAGTTCCACAGAGGAAGAGTCATAAAACAGACCACTGAGCTTCAAAGACATTTTCCATGTTAACTGCTGCCAAGGGATCTGACAAAGTGCCGGTACTTTTTCAACATATTTTTTAACAGTGGAGCTAAAATATGAGTTTGAAATATGGAGCATGCTTGGAGTTAAGCAGAGAGGTGCCATGTGACAGTACTCGGAGTTAATGATTAACTGATATTTCCAGTCAAAAAAGCGGAATTTATGAGAGTGGGCAGTACACCTGGGAATTAACATTAACCAAGACCAAACTATCTTATCAATGTCCAGGTTACGCTATCTATTTCACATCACTCTGTATTTATCCAAGAGTACCCTTTGGGAAACAAAAACATCCTTTATAGCAAGCTGATTGAGATTTTCACCTCAGCTTGAGAGGTCCTGACCTTTAGCCACTCAACTCTGTGCAGCCAGTCATTCCTGTCAACCATAGTCAGTTTATTGCTCAGTTTTACAACAATTCTCTGCTAAAACCCATCCCATCCCATTGATTTGTATGTTGAACATTAAAACATTACCATGAGATTACTTGAGAGTTCAGTAACAGATGCTCCCAATAAAACAGACCACGGCATTTCCTAAATGCTCTCGTTATTGTACCTGAATAGGCACCCACAAACATTAGAGAGTCAATAGGGAGCAAGTTTTTTAACTGCCCCATGGATCCCATCAGGCTAAATCCTGTCCAAGCCACCACAATCAGTGATCTTATCAACTTAGGAGGGGATCGTAGTTGATAAAAATTCTTATAAAGTAGTTCATCATAAATCTTAGTCAACCCTCCCCTTTGATTCATCTTTCTTATCCATATGGATTGTTTGTATGGGTTACTTAGCTCCCCAAATATCTTGATTCTTGCCACCAGTGTGTATAATTGCAATCCTGGGAGGCGACCCCCCCCCCCTACCCTGAGCCATATAAAGTACTAATGGCAGAATATACCAAGTAGTAGTAAGGGCTCTCATCCATATCAGTCATAATAATCTCCATTTATGGAATTACATTTTAGCTTTTGCCAAGAAATCTTCAAAAGTGACATCTACAGAGGCTAATAGACTGTATATGCAGGTCTATGTATGTCACCTCATTTTCCCTTCTCTGAAGGGGATGTCCTTCCAACAACTGTCCTGAGAGATCAAATTAACTATAACTGTTTCTGTTTTAATGGGATTGTCCATATAGAGAGAAAGTAGTCAAAAATTATGCAGCTCCTGATACAGCAGGTGTAATTCAACCTCAGGTTTATCCGAGTAAACTAACGACTATCTGCATAAAGGGATAATTTTTGTGATATCCCCCCCCCCCCCAGCTGATACTGACCCAGTTGGGAAATTCTTAACCTAATCACTAGGGGCTCTAAATACAGGGCAAACAGTAAGAAGGATAGAAGGCATTATTGTCTGGTTCCCCTGCAAATTGAGATTGAGGCTGTTACATCTGCATTCACTTTTAACCTTGCATATGAGCCTGTATCAGTTGGATAAACCCAGTAGGGAAGAACATAAGCCTCAGTGTCTCCCATAACTAAACCCAAATAAGTCAGTCAAACACTATTTCAGTATCTAAACTAGTTACAACAGGATATGATGGGATTCTGAAGTATTCTCATCTGAAATAGGGTAATAATAATAATAATAATAATAATATTAAAGGCAGGTGTACCACCGTCTGATCTAAGTGTATGAGTCCAGGGAGGATACCAGCAGGCCTCTTTGCCATTATAGTCATAAAAATGTTTATAATCTATAACCATCTGGCAAACTGCGATCATCTCATGGCTTACATAGCAGAACCTCTATGGCGTACTTCCATGAAGGGGGAGATGTTCCCATCTTCAAAGCTTCATTAGCTAACATACAAAATCTTTTAACAAAATGTTAGCCTCCACCACTGTATATCACCACAGGCAAACCACTACCTACCTGAGGTCTTTCTTTGACGCATTAATGTCATCATATTCAGGATTTCTGCTTCAGTTGTCAAGAGTGTCAGTCCCTCCCCCCATATGTACTGCCAACTTTGTTAGGGGCATTGAATCAAAACACTCCCTATAGGTTACTTTCGGAAGAAATATCTCAACTACTTCCAAATACAGTCTAGTATTTTTCCCTCAGTTTAGAAATGTATCTCTAAGTCTCTCGCTTTCTTAAGTAGAGAGCTAGTACATGCAGCTTGCTGGTGAGGAATTAAAGCTTTTAATTTTAAGGGCTCTCTGCATGTACACTGCTTCATAGGCAAAATATTTATCAAGTTTCTCTCCAGTTTCTAATAACGTATAGAGAGCATCATATAATCTAGCCATAACTTGGTAGTGAAACTCCAGAAGCTCCTGTAGGAGAGCCTCCAACTTAGATCTATGGTAAGATAAGACTACAGAGGCACAGTGCTTTAAGCCCTTAGCTAAGTGGCACTTAAAAGAATACCATACTTGGACTCCTATTTCATGTTCTAAGCCAGTATATCCCTTCAATTCAGAAAAAGATTACTCAGGCAATTACTAAACAAAGTGCCATCACACAGTACAAAAATGAACCCTCCAGAGTTTCTCCAGTGTTTCTCCTGAAAACATTAATGAAAGTCTAACAGAATCATGACAAGAAAAGTACTATAGGTACTATAAGTAACACCACCACTATATATTTTATCAGTTCTAGAAAAGGAACTGAAATAGGATGAATAATATGTATCTTGATCCATTAGTATTACTAAAGTCTCAATAGACATCCTCCATTCTCTATAGTTTAATGCACTGAGTCAATGACTTCCCAGCTGCAGGTAAGGATCTCATTCTTGGGCTCAGTGACACTTCATCCAAAGAGACAGAGAGAGTCAGATTCTAATCGCCTTCCCAAAGTACTATCTCCAATTTCTCAGCAGCATTGCTATTGTTTGATGGAAAATGCCATTTACTATTGTTAACACTTGTCCATGATAAAGACCCTTAACCAGTACAAATCTACCATCGTCATCTACTATTATATCTAAAAGGTGAAAGGTTGTGCCCCTTATCCATATTCTTAAAACTCCCATTTTTCTTCTTCTTCCCATTGGTGAGGAGGAGAAATAGTCTACAGAATATAGGCCCCTTATTGCCTCTGCATGGTCTTGTTCTATTAGATACATTTCCTGCAAGAGCAGGAAATTGGACCTATATTGGTAAATACAGGCAAATACCTTCACCTCTTAGTTTAATCAGTGAAGCCATTGACATTCCATAAGAGTGAATGCAAGCTAACCATCAGAGATAAGTAGGCATCTCACCCATACTATTAGGCCACTGTTACCTCCCCGTATATAAAAATGTGTAACAAAATGACAATATTTAGTTGCCTTCCATACACCTTTAAACTCCAACCCCCTCACTGGATCCATAAAAAAATAAAAACAGTGATGAACACATCTCATCTTAAACAGTACAATTACCACATAAGCAAAAGAAACAAAACTGTAATTGGTCTGAACCATATATAAATATACATTATGGGCTATTGACAAGCAACATTTGAGCAGGAGGGAACTATCAGCTGCCTTATGAACTGAACAAAATACAAACGCTTCCAAAATTCCATTAGCATCAACAGTGATAGTGATTGGTCAGATGTCCCCACTCCCTCTACCAAATATTTAAACCAAAGCATGCCCTTTGAACACTAACAGTAAATATCCATGTGGCAGAAATAATTAATGCTATGCTTTCAATGACAATTACATACTCTAAGTAGTATTATACAATGACTGGCCATTAACATTCAAAAACGAGTATGCTGATTGGTCAGTCCAACCAGTGCGGCCATTGTAAATTGAGACTATAACAACAGTAAAAGTCTGGCCTCTAAAATATCATTGGGTGGCTGGACTTTCTTACTGGTATATACAACTTCCAGTCATAACTCTCGACTGTACATATTTTCACAGAATGCCCACATTTTTGCTTCAGATTTTTGGTCTGTTTCTCATAAAAGTGTGCGTGTGTGTGTTTTTTTTGTTTTGAAAAATCATTGAAGTTTAAAGTTAGAAAATAATGACAGACATTTTAGTTTCAGACTTCACACCCTTCAGGAAATTAATCTATTCTAGCATGGATTTCTATTAATATCTCTTATGAGACTTTACTACTAGGTGACCTAAACATCAACATATCAACTGGCAAAAACTATCCTCTACCTTTTCCCTCCCTTCAGATCAACCTATACAGCTTCCATCAACTTATCGCAACTCCTACCCACTTCAACAACAATACCCAAGGTACCACCTTAGACTGGATTCTTACCTCTGACTCCAGCCTATATTATGACCCTAGAGCCCTGCCCAACTCCCCAATTGACCACTTCCCTACCAAGTCTAATGTTACTCTTCCCAAATACCTAAATCCCACCATTTTAGAGAGTGTCATAACCTTTCTTCTTTCAGTCCTGAAACTTCAATAACAGGCTCACTTCCATAAACTGGGACTTCCTTAAGTACCTCCCTCATAATGAAGCCATTCTGCACTTTAATCACATTTTCTTGATATACTTGACTCTTTAGCTCCACTTAGAAATGTGAGAATCAAAGCCAACTATTCACCTTGGCTCACCAAAAACACCCTATCTCTCATAAAAGAAAAAGACAAAAGTAGGAAAAAATGGCTAAAAACGAAATTAGCAACATTACTTCAAAAATATAAAGAACTAAAAAATCTAGCAAAAACAGCAATTAAAGACAAGAAAACTTAATTTTATAATCCCCAGTTCTCCCAAAAGTCTAACCCCCAAAAATTCTGGCATACCATCAATAATATTTTAAATCCATGTCAACCTACCACCCCCAACCCCTACCCTATTAATTCTCCCTCAGAAACTGCCATCTTACAAAATACCCACTTCATTGAATCTATTCATAAACTTACCCTACCATCCCAAAGCCATAACCACCCTCACACCACTCATGACACATGCAACACAACCCCTTTTTTTCTTAACCCCACCTCCACAGCCTACATCAAGTCACTTCTAGTAAAACTGTAACCTTGTTCTCCCTCGACCGATAACCTCACTCCTCTCTTTCTTAAACTCTCTGGTCATTCCATAGGCTATCCTGTCTCTATCCTAATAAATAGATCTATCCAAAAGTCTACAGTTCCCGACATATGGAAATCTTTCTACACCATTCCACTTCACAAAGGAAGTAACTCCACTGAGCCCTCTAACTACAAACCCATTGCCATCCTATCTCCTCTATCCAAAATCCTCGAAAAATGTATTCACAATCAGCTTTTAACTCACTTAATTAATGAAAATCTTCTGACCTCCACTCAACATGGCTTTAGGCCACATCACAGCACCTCCACTTCCCTCCTATCCTTCACACATACTGTTGCCAAAGCCAGGGACAAAAACCTCTTCAAGTCTTGCCTCTTTCTCGAACTCTCTAAAGCTTTCAATACTGTCTCCCATTCCAAGCTACTTACTAAGCTTACTGACCTTAATCTCTCCCCCTCTACTATTCACTGGTTATGAAGCTATCTCTCAAATAGCCTCCAGTCTGTCAGATGGCAATTTGCTTGCTCCCCTTTCCTACCTGTCCAAACTGGTGTCCCTCAAAGCTCAGTCCTTGGCCCCCCTCCTATTCAACATCTTCACCAATCATCTTAACTCCTCCTGTAACACCTCATCCCTCATACAGTATGCCAATGACTCTACTCTTATCTCTTGTGCTGACAACATCTCTAAACTTCTTTCTATCACCCAAAACTCCTTCTCATCTGTGGACAAATGGCTGACAGAGCATCAGCTTATACTAAACCCCCAAAAAACAAAGCTCCTACAATTTCTCCCCAAAACTCTCCACTACCTTAAATCTACCTTTACTATTTCTTTGCTAGATAACACTCTCATCAAAGCTGAGCCTCACACTACAATACTGGGTACAATAATCAATGACCAACTCAAATTCGACATCCATATCCAACACTGTATAAAAAAACTAACATGAAACTGTGTCTTCTGTACAGGAATAAGAAATTTCTTGCTCCCAACACCAAACCCACCCTTGTCAAATCTCCTTCCATGTATCCTCTACACCTCCCCTATCCTAACTCACCTCCAGTCAAACCTTCTCTCTAAACTAGAACAAGCTTACAATAACATAGCCAGATTTGTCAGTAACCAACCTTATAAATTCCATCCTTATAAATAAATCCTTATAATCCCATTCCTTGCCCTGAAACAGCTTCAATGACTAGAATTCCCCCAGCTCTTACTACTTGCCCAGCTGCAGCTGACACACTCCCTACTCAACAAACCGCTATCCTGCCCATCACTCTCTACCTTAGTATTCCCTCATACTTCAACCTAGTCTCTTCGCAGTTCTGACCAGCACCTTCTAGACATATATAAACCCAGCAAAATTTAAGGTAAACTCCTCTATAAACACTGTGTCCCTTGCTTGAAATAAGCTACCACCTCACATTCATAGCATCACTAGTCCCAGCTGCTTTAAAACTGAAGTCAGGCACTACTTTCTGAACTCAAAAGCCGGTCCTTGCCTAAATCATCCATAATCTGCATTTTCCTTTCTTTTTCTTTTTACTAACTGTCTACATCTAATAATTTAATGACTAATCTGCACACAAGACAATACTACATTATACTACTTGGGAAAGACATGTCATTGTTGTAAATACTTTAATGTACTAGTTGTATTTTACTTCATTTTGTTTTATTTTTATTACAATTATTCATTTCACCTAATTACTGCATAATTTTTGCTTATGTTGTATTGTTGCATGTTTTTCTTGGGTCTTGAATATTGCCTACTATGTTATCTTTTTATGTTTGTATTGCTGGAGCTTTTCTCCTCAGGTCTCCACTGAAAACAGGCCATTGGCTCAGATGGACTAACCTGGTTAACAAATGTCAAATAAATAATAAAATAAATTAATAATGCTATTGGAAACCTGTTACTCTATCAATTTTCTTAATTTTTAATAGCAATACTTAAAAACTGTCTTTATGTTTGGACCTTTATCCCCCCCATTATTTATGGCTTTGTTCAGATTTCTTGCTCTAAGAGGTTGAGATGTATGCTTCCAGACAACAAACAACATTGTAGATCCAGAAGGTGCTCATAAGCTACTAGCCACGATGTTCTGCAATCAAGAAGAATTAGGTATGTTAGAAAAAAAAAACGAAAAATGTACCTGATTCTTCCTGTATGTAGAACACTGTGGCTGACACAGTGGCTTACTAACACCTTTCTCATCTACATTTCTTTCCAAACCACCAGTGTACTGTTTAAGCATAGGAATGTAAGTCCCATATGCATGCACAGTACATCAAGCTACCCCAAGACATAAAATTAACGTGGAAGAACACCACGGCACTGTTATACAATGACAATATTTAAGAAAGGTAATTTTGTTTTTCTTAAATAATATCATTGTACAATAGCAATAACACACGGCTGGATGTAGGCAATGCTGGATTTATCCACACCCAGCCGTGGGTTATTGCTATAATATCTGTTTTGCTATGTATTGTCATTCACAGCTATCTTTTTTCCCTCCTACTGGGGATGTAAACCTTTTGAGTTTTTGAGGATCATGTCAGACAGAAACTATATACCTGAAAAGTCAAGGAAGCTGATGCCACTGACAAAAAGAGAGACTGATGATGGCAAGTTCCTACAACATATGTATTACTAGCACTGCAAAAAATATACAGGACAATTCCCCTCTACAGTGTAATTAACCTCACCCCAGAGTTATTTTTAGTTTATGTAATATCTAGGTAAAGTTCAGTGCTAAGAACTCCTTCAGTAATTTTCAGTTTGTCAGTTCTGTTTTTCAGTTCCAGAAATTATAAATTTCCCACCATCTGTTTTTTTCTATTCAGATCTATTTTAGTTTCTGAAAATAATTTGTTTTAGCCTGCATGAAACAGTAGCGACCACATTCTTTCTATAGTTTTCAGTTGTAAGCCATTCTTCATAGTATTATATCATGAATGTTTGTCTTGCTGAGGTCACTAAATTACTGTATAGCACAAACAGCTAATGTGAATCTCTTTTCAGATAGTTGTTGCTGAAACGTGTATGAAGAGCAGGGATCAGTTGTGCTGCAGGCAACATAGCTCTTGAGTGTCTTCATTTTTTAGAGGGAACTGCTCCTGCAATGTAACTGTGGAAAATGAAGGACTGTATAGCATCTGCTATACAGTATACACATATATATATATATATATATATATATATATATATATATATATATATATACATATATCTGATGTGTACCTGCTCTATAACCTAACCTCCTCCTTCTCCTTCTCCTTCTGTTGTTCTTTTGGCTTTTCCCGGTTAGGGGTCACCACAGCGGAACTCTGGTCTGCTAATGATGACTAATGGCAGTAGCTTTTTACAGTGTCGAGGTGCCAGCTCGATGACCAACCTCCAAAGAGGGCATGCCCTACGCATGTCTTTCAAACGCAACTCAACCGCGGAGAGGACATGCAGACTCCACACAGAATGCGCTCCAGCTGAGAATCGAACGGGAGAACCTTTTACTGTGAGGCTACAACGCTACCGCTGCACCACCGTGGCTTTTATATGATAACTAAACTCCTATGCTTTTCGCTACTGCTGACTGATGATATTTTCTCCATAATTCATTTTTCATCACTTATTGATACTGCTACAATAATGTTGATTAATATATCTCTGTTTATACCTCTCTGATTGAATTCCTCTAGCAAAAAACAAAATGCCTGCTTATTTGTATATATTCTGTATATATTAATGTAATCATGATGTGTAACACTGTATCTACTTTTGTACCAATTAATGTTTAATATTTTCTGTATCTATGTTCTTGTCAGAGCTTCTCTCCCTGGGCCTCCTCTGAAAATGGGCTCTTTTAGGCCCAGTGGACTTTCCCGGTAAACAAATGCAATAAATAAATAAAATAAATTTATGAAAAGTCTAAATATTCCTTATCAGGCTGTTAAAGTGTTAGATGGCAGTCATAGATAAGTGAACCGAAGTTGCTATACTGATAGTGTTGATCTTGCCTTTGCAGTGATGGCTGAAATGCTCATTATGTGTTTTTAATTGTTACAAGCTGCTTGTCACACTCATAGCAAGCAATTAAGTAGTTTACTACATGAGCACTTGCAAGTTTTTTTTGCTCAACTTTGAGTTGAGACACTATATAACCGAAATACATTTGTGCTGAATACTGAAAAAATATGTATTTTATCTGCTTTGCCTTCAATATGCTTTAAATGTGGTATAAAAGGCTTTTAGAAACTTATATTTAGTACAAATTAGAGTAATTTAGTTAAAAAAGAAAAAGGACATTCTGAGACCCTTTTGTAAGACAGTCTAACAAGCAATTGACTTAATTTACTGTTACTAGAAGTGAATACAGAAACAAACCACCTGCCTTACTGTGTCTAGCAGGTTGTGTCATATTATTGAAATGCAAAATGCACTGCAGAAGAAAAAAGCTTACACTAACAATTCACATCAAATGTCAGTTGGGTGTATAACAAATTATCCCAAAAAAAGGAAGGTAGTAGTAAACTTGGTCAAAAGTATAAAGCAAGCAATTCAAATAAAAAACTCAACCAAGAACGTTGAACCACAATTTAATAAAACAACCAGCAAAGGTAAAACGATACAGCAAAGCTTTCAGGCTTAGCCCTTCTTCGGTGCAATAAAAATATCAAAATCACAGTTCACTTAAATACTCAAAAAGGTCACATGACCACAACCTCATCATGTGACTGTAAACATTCACATTCATTAATATTGCATTTGTTTCTTCACCAATATTGGTTTCAGGCTTATAGCAGCATTCAACCCTGGATACTTATCTGCAGCTAATCTGAGTATCCATTCATATTCCTTCGCATCCACCTCATTACATATATTACCTCTCTTGTATTCTTAATAATTATATTTATTACTCTAAACCTTAAATCATGATTTGAACCCATGTTCATTCTATGTTTAGCTAATGCCCGAAAGCTTTGCTGTATTGTTTTACCTTTGCTGGTCATTTTATTAAACTGTGGTTAAATGTTCTTGGTCAAGTTTTTTATTTGAATTCTGTAACAAATTATAAAATATTATTATGTTTTCTAGTGATGCTAAGGCAGTGGTATTGTGGAGAAGCTGAAGATAAGATGAAAAATATTTTTCACTTTCTGTGTGGAGTTTTTTCATCTCTGTTGTCTAGTGAAGAAGAAAGAGCTTATATGATATTCAGAGATTCTAAAAGTAAGCAGTATCTGAGTAATTAATGCCTTTTTAAAAGAAAAGAAAGAAAAGGCTTAGATGGAATAAAAACACACAGAGACACCAGGAAGTCTGCCCCATGATATCATTTTAGGTTAGAACAAAATAAAAATCAGTATGCGTGTAACATGAACATTAACACTGTGTTGAACATCTTGATAAAGTAATATATTTATTTTTCTCTCCATGCTGGTCATCTAAGTGAAAAAAGACAGCTCAGTTACTAGATAGTGCATTGTGATATTTTGTTAAAGCTCTTTGGCTGCTTGCTTCATATTCATATTGGCCGCAAAGTGGTAGAGTGGCTAGTGGTGTCACCTGTCAGTAAGATGTTCCCCAGTTCAGTTCTTAGTGGGGATCTCTGTGGAGAGTCTGCATGTCCTCCCTGTGTTTGCATGTTCTTTTTCTTGGAGATCCAGTATCCTTCCATGTTTCAAAGACATGCTGTAGGTGGATTGGAAACTCTAAATTGGCCATATGTATGCGTATGGTTTCACTTCATATACTTAAAATGCTTAAATCCAGAATTTCAGCATTTCGAGTGCATGAAACTGGAACCATCACAACACCGAACCCCCAGAAAGCCGAAATCACAAACCAGAACTCACATACACTACACCACACATAAACCACAACACCTACACCACAAAAAAACAAAAACACAAAAAAAAACACACATATCTACACTAAACAGAAACAGGGAGGAAAGCCCACCTGTACTCCCCACACCCCCCTACTTATATATGCTAACTCCGGGATCGCACAGAGGAAAAAAAAAACCCTCAAACACACACATTCTACAGTTCCTCACACACACACACACACACACACACACACACACACACACACACACACACACACACACACACACACACACACACACATCACACATAAGTTACAAAAATGCTCACATACACTCACTCTCCTGAAAGTCCGAACACAAACATCCCAAACAAACACTTCCCATAATGTAGCATCACTGCATAAGCGCAGATTCAACATATTTGCATTCACGATTATGCACTTTCACTATTCTGAAGTTTCGGCTTCATGCACTCGAAATGCTGAAATTCGAGATTTCAGCATTTTGAGTATATGAAGTGAAACCACGAGTATACGTGTGAATATGTAGCACAGAAGAACAAGCACATCAGGACTAGCCACCTGGCAGTGTGAACCTTCATGCTAGATAATTGTCACTATTGACCCTTGTGCAAAAAGGGGTTGTGGAGAATGCTTTTCAGTCATGACCTAAAGAGGTATATAACATGAATGGCAGAAATTTCATTAGGCTTTACCTAGCAAAAATTCAACTCTATGACTTGACAATGGTAGATGAATTCCATTGTTGTTTAACAAGTGTCATAATACGTAGTATATCTATGAGAATGTTCATCAGTGAGGGCAGTTGAAAGACTGGTCTTTAATCCAAAAGACAGCATGTGGCACAGACAACTTGTGTTTAGTTAGTGGCTTCAAGACTGGAGGAGCCAGGCAGGTGGGGGAGTGGTCAAGGGACATGGCTCAATTATATCCCCCACCCCTTCTCTCTGGGAGCGAGAGGTGTTGTTGTGTGAACATGGGTGCAAAATGGGTGGAGCAATCTCCTTGATGGCGATCACAGAGTCTGAGGTAAGGGTCTGGGCCAGTCAGAGTGAACACCCCTTTCAGAACTGAGGGGACATCCACCAAGGACAGCCCATTGCACTGCCCTCCACAGTACCTAGCTGACTGCACTCTGGTTCAGACCAGGAATTAAACAAGAAAAATATGCACCACTCTTGATGGTTGTCTCTGTAATGCCCCTTCCAGGTAACCCTTACCCCACTGAGGGGGTACAAATGGGTTGATTGGCCAGGATGGGGCTGCTTGTTGACAAACAGCGGGGGCAAAGTGCTGCCAAAACAAAATTCAGCACTTTAAAAATTCACCATCCCACTCTACTGCATAATGCAATATCAGTAGCAATGAAACATGAACTCAGGTGCTTGTCATGGGGGTAGAACATTCAGCCTTTGTAAACCATCTTGCACAAAACACAAGTGCAAATGGCTGAGGCATGCAATCTTTTATTAACATTTTATGCAAATAATGAACTTTTGAAAAACATCTCTCTCTCTCTCTCCCCCTCCCTCTCTCTTCTTTTTAACCAATGTATTCTATATTTTCATTGAGACTGCATTCTGGCCTTGCTTATGATGGAATTGCTGTTCAGCTGTATGTGTGCTCACTCCTGGCAGTATGAAGTTTAGGTTTTCAGTGCAACAGTACTACTAAAATAAATTCATATTCTTTGTTTCCATTCATTCAAATGTTGAGTTAGGAGTGTGTTATAATTAAATGAAATGCATTTCCATTGTACCGATTTCTTTTTCTGACAAGAAGTATAACAATGAAAGAAGAGCTACTGTTTTGTTCAGTAAAAATGAGAGTATAATGCATGCACCTCTATCAGTTAAACAAAATGGGGCATAAAATAAAACAGCTCATCATTTTTTTGTTTTGTATTCTTCTTCAGATTAGGATCACTAGTTTCATTTTTTTGACCCTTTAGACCCTTTAGCCCCAGTAAATACCATTGATGAATCAATTTCTAAACAATTAACGCTGCTAAATTAAGTGCGTTAACTAACATTTATATCTGCATATGACTCCCATGATCTGTGTTTCCATTATTACAACTTTACAACAGTTACTGCTACCGCCTCACAACGTTTAGCTGTCTACTGTGGTGCTCAACTAGGGTGTCGTCTATGCAGAGTTTACTGTTCTTTCTGTGTCCAAGAGGGTTGGCACCATTATTTCACATTCCTCTCACATCATAAAGATATACAGGCTGGCTAACTGATGGTTCTCCAAACTGGACTATTAATTTATTTGTTAAAGAGGTAAGTGGTTGCAACCTATCCTCACTCGCACAGCACAACTCTCATCCTAATCCTTTTCTCATTAAACTCTACACAGCTATGCCTCTTATATTCAACATCTTTCTCATTTTTACTTTCTACCTCTCTCTCCTTCTAAGACTATCATCAATTCAGACAACCTATCTGCCTCCACCACCCTCTCCTTCTACGTCACCCCACTTTTACCCCCTCCACAGCTATTTTGCAATCTGTTATAGTCTTTACAAAACTGATTTAATCTTACAAAATAAAATGATCCTCCTCGGCACACAACACATCCTTCCTTGCTACCAAGTTTACAAATACTTCCGCAAACTAAAACTAAAAAAGAAGCCCCTACCTAGCACTTTTCCAATTCTCTGTAATCTAGTCCTGTGTGGTGATATACATCCTAACCCTGGCCCTTCTCAACCAGATCATAACTGCCCTAACTCCACTAAATCACTAAAATTCAGCACAATTAATCTCCAAGGCATTAGAAATAAAGTTCCTTAACTACATGCATGGTTGAGTCAACACAAACCTGATTTCACAGCCATCACTGAAGCCAGGCTAAAACCATATATCAAAGATTCTGAATTTCTACCCACTAACTACTGCCTTAGAGCTAACAGACTTCACAAAAAGGTGGAGGCATCCCCTTACTATTCTCAAGTACATTTACAGTAATTCCCTATTCTAAACCTATTCCCCTTTTCCACTGCAGAGCTGCTTGTCACCTTCCAAAAACTCAACAACTGCAAAAGCCTTTGCATCATAGTTGTATACATTTCCCAGGGAACAATACTACTATTCTAGAAGAAATTCTTACCTGGGCAGCTAACAACATAAAAAATGAAAGTATTATTCTGGGTGACATTAGCATAAATTGGCTAGATATCTCCAGTAATAACCCCTCTACTAATATCAACCCACACATTTACACTCAGCTAATCTCTGACATCACCAGACCAGATGACAGAAATAACAAAGGCTCAGTCTTGGATTGGATCTTGGTTACTGATCTTGACAAAATTACCTCCTCTGGCACACTCACTAACAGTATTAGGGACCACTCTCCAGCATTCATAATACATAAGCCCATGCCTATTCACCATTATCATTATACCAGGGAAGTATCACGTTTCTCCCCAAATACATTCAATGACATCCTGCAGAACACTAACTAGAGTCCACTGAAATCTCTTCCACTAAGTGGAGCTGTGGAAATCTTCAATTCTACATTTCTCAGGATCCTAAATAGTCTTGCCCCACTCCGGCTAAAAAGAATCAAAGCTAAACATGCTAACTGGCTTGCAAAGTCCACAAAGCAAGGTATGTATTGTAGGGATAAAGCCTTTGGGAAAGCTTGGCAAAAAAATAAAACACCTTCCAGCTTCATGCAATACAAACAACATTCGCAATCAGGCTAAACGCTTAGTTGTCAAAAATAAAAAAGAATACCTCCGAGTTATCCAAGACCAGCATAGACAAAACCCAAAGAAATTCTGGGGAGCTATCAGTTCCCTACTCCACCCAGGTACTAACACTATTCCATGCCCAAACTCAGGAGAAACTCCCTCAGAGCTAGCCTCACTCTTTAATACATACTTCATTGACACCATCACCAAACTTACTACTACCTTCCCTCCCAATAACTCAGACCCACAAATAACCCCATTAGAACATACCCCTTCAAATCCTCTACCTAATTTCTCACTATCACCTATTCCCACATGCACCATCCAAAAACTTCTCCATAAACTAAAGCCATGTACTAATGCACCAGATAACATACCTGCAGAATACTTACAACTAACAGCCTCCTCCATTGCATATCCCATCAGCATTCTCCTCAACAGGTCCATTCAGGAATCATGCATACATGATAACTGGAAAAAAAGCATTTGCACTCCCTCTTCATAAAGGCAGTACCAACTCTGACATATCAAACTTACACCCTATCGCCATTCTTTCTCTATCTCTACAATACTAGAGAAGTGCATTCAGACCAAGCTCCTAAGTCATCTGGTAAAACACCAGTGCCTTTCCCCCACTCAACATGGCTTTAGACCTGGACATAGCACCAACACTGCCCACGTTTCCTTCTTGGACACAGTAAATAGAGCTTGAGATGCTGGCTCCTTAGTCTCTGCTATCTTTCTTAATTTATCAAAGGCATTCAACACTATTTCCAACTCCCTACTGCTTACTAAACTCTCTGACCTCGGTCTATCTCCCCCTACTCTACAATGGTTTACCAACTATCTCAGCAATAGACAGCAATCTACTATATGGCAGCACTCTCCTTCCCTTTTCATCAATACAAATACAGGTATGCCCTAAGGTTCTATTTTGGGTCCCGTCCTATTCAGTATATTTGTCAATAACTTTCATACCACTCTTACCCACTGTACTGTCATTCAAGATGCAGATGACTCTACTATCATCTGCTCTTCTAAATCTGCCACTGTATTACAGCATCTTACCCAAGAAGCTTTTACCTTTACCAAAACCTGAATGTTTCAGAACCATCTTGCCCTTAACCCCAATAAAACAAAACTCTTAATATTGACCCCTACAAAGTGTAGCCCTGTTGACTAGGCACTACTCACTGTACAATCCCAAAACAACACTATCATCAAAGTTGTCCCTAGCACCAAATTGCTAAGTGTCATAATTGATGACAAATTAACTTTTGACCTTCACATCTACGATAACATCAAAAAAAAAAAATTTGACCTTCACATCTATAATAACATAAAAAAAAATTCAGAAGCTAGGTGTCCCTTATAGGTACAGCTATTTTCTTAGCCACTCCGCTAAAAAGATCATGGCATCATCTTTCTTGCTTCCAACTCTGCTATACGGTGCTCCCATCCTCACCAATCTACAATCCTCTTTAAAAACTAAATTTGACTCTTGCTACAACAAAGACACTAAATTTGTTACAAATGCAACATTTTTTGCTCATTACTGCTCCTCTCTGCATCAACTAAAATGGCTGGAATCCCCTCCCCTTCTCACTTATCTACAACTAACCACAGCCCACAAGATAATCTATCGACCTTAAACCTGCCCTTCTCTCTCCTTCACACTGACCATGTACCATCTTAATCGCCACCTCAGGTCTGTAAACAAAATGTTACTGTCTGTTGAGAAACCCAAGCTCTCAAGTGGTCAAATGTATTCTCATACTGTCTCCAAATTATGGAACAATCAGCATTCCTGCCCCTTTAAAGAAATCCCTCAAATTACATCTCTCCTGTCACTGGCTATGCTCCTGTACCCCAACAAATAATCCCATCTCCTGACTTCTCTCTCTGGAATCTTAACTTTAATCATTCAGTTTCAAGTATCTCCTCTCCTTCCCTCTACCATAATTACTTCTTGCTGTCTCGTTAACTTGACTCTTCTTCCTATAGCCCTGCTGTCACCTCCTTTCTACCCTGAAGTCAATGCTCCTCTGCTAAGGATTCTTTAGTGTTATTTAAATACTTGTCATCTTTTACTGCCACATTCACACCTGATTGTAAATATTATCACTTAAATATTATCACTGTTTTTGTTATTAGTTCTCTTTAAATGTGAATGTATTACTCATAATACTTTGTTCTGTGTATTATTATTTTACTGTTTTATTTAATTAATGTGGAGCTTTTCTCCCCAGGCCTCCACTGAAAATAGGATTTTTATAGGCCCTGCTGTCTTTCCTGGTTAACAAATGCAATAAATAAATAAATAAATAAATAAATAAATAAATAAATAAATAAATAAGCGAATTGGTTCTATTTAGACTCTTGTCACTCATAACATAAGCTACAAGTGCAAATGCAGCAGATTATCTGGACAATGTACTGTAGGGAGGAAATTGGAGTACTTGGAGAACATGGAAATCTCCGTACAGATAGTGGCGATAAATCAGAATTGAACCCTAGACCTGTAAGGTAGAGATCTTGTCACAAAGCCATCCTGTTGCCTTATGTATGTGAGTGTCTACATGATTCCTGTGATGAGCTGGTATTCTGTCTATAAGTTGTAATCACCTTGCACACTTTGCTGTCAGTCTAGCAGTTCACACAGAGGTTTAAAGCTATGAGCTACAAATGAGCTACTTTATGTGGTATAAAGATTGGTTTTCTCTTCTTTCGTTTGCCCAGAGTGTGATCCATATCAAGTCACTTAACCAGTGCTTTGAAACATTGGCGAGGCTCCTCAGTACTCCTGAACCACATGCCTAGTTCATAGGTTCATAGGTTCATAGGTTGGTACTAGGCTATCAGCCCTAGGGCCTATACAAGCCTAGCCATAACAATTCCCTGGCTATTTCTTCCCACACTGTTTACTTTCCTGGACCCCTGTCTAGCAGGGCGACTGACGTGATCCCCGGGGTGAATTTCCTTTCTCCCATCCAATCATCAAGGTTCCTTTTGAAGAGGGCCAAAGAGACACTCTGCTTGACATGTATGGGCAATCTATTCTAGAGTCTGGGGAGTCTCTGGGTCAGGAACCTATCCCTCCAGCATGTTTTGTTTATTGTTATGACAAGGTTTAGATCCCTGGAGCATGTGGCTCTGAGGGATTGGGATTTCTTTAAGTGTAGCATGTCCAACAGCTCTGGATTTGACATGGCCTTGTATGTTAAGCAGAGATCACCTCTGAGTAGACGATATGTGACAGAGTATAGCTGGAGTTTTTTAAGGCTGTCAGCATAGGGCATCTGCTTTAGGCCTGTGATTCTTTTAGTGAGGTATTCCTGCGGCCTTTCCAGTTGTTGTAGATGTCTTGAGAGGTACATACCAAAGGGGGCATTGTATTCTATAATGGGTCTAATGAGGGATGAGTACAGTGGGACAATGATCTCCTTTTTTCTGGATGAAAAGCCCTTAGTGATGAGGTGTGCCACATAGAAGGATTGCCTGACTGTTGTGGCGATGTGGTTATTGAAGGAGAGACCACTGTCGACCTGTGTCCCTAAGTCTGTTATCACACTTTCAGTGTTTAGTGTACTGCCACCTATATGGTAATTTATGGGTACATGTTTTTTCCCAAAGGGGATAACTATACATTTCTTGGCATTGAGCTTGAGCCCATGGCTCTGGCACCAAGCATCTGTTTCTGTAAGGCCCTTTTGTAGAGTATCCACATCATTTGGGGATTCAATAATGGCTCCCAGTTTGCAGTCATCTGCAAACTTTGTTAGCCAGAGTCCCTTAGTGTTGGCCTGTATTTCAGAGAAGTAGATGCCAAACAAGAGTGGTCCCAGGACTGAACCCTGAGGTACTCCATTTGTCACTTGTCTGGAGCTGGATTTGGAGTCGGATACTTTTACAGTGTGGGTTCTATCAGTAAGCCAGTTAGCACCCCATTGGGTGACGTAGGGATTAATGCCCAGCTTAGTAAGTTTATCTATGATTCCAGAGTGGGGATGGTGTCAAAGGTCTTGATAAGGTCTAGATAGGCTGTGTGGACCACCTTACCCTTGTCCATGGCTCTGGAGACTGATTCGAAGAAGTCAATCAGGTTCAGGAGACAAGATCGGTCCTTCACGAACCCAAACTGGGTGGGGTCCAGTGTTTGAAGGTTGCCAATGTCTTTGTTTATAAGTTCCATGATAATATGCTCCATGGCCTTGCAGATAAGGCTTGTCAGACAGATGGGACGGCAGTTTTCGGGATCCAAGGTGGATCTCCCCTTGTGGAGTGGGATAACTGTATCTCTGCACCACTCAGTGGGCACAAAACCTGAGGTGAGGCTATGATTAAACATGACACTTAGGTGAGGTGCCAGTTCATATTGTAGTTCATGTAGTACACATCCCAGGATGTAATCTAGTCCCATGGATGCTGTATTCTTAGCTTTGGTGAGTGCGTTTTTTACCTGTGTGACCGTTATTACCGGAATTTGGCAATCTTCCGGTATTGAGATGGGCCATTTAGGGGGTGAGAGGGGGGGGTGAAGTTGGCATTGAATCGATCTGCCAGGATATTGGCAATATCCTTGGGATCAGTATATTTAATGCCATTCTGTTTTAGCTAAGAGCAGATCTGAGCATTGCCATTTTGATTCTTGACATAGTTATGGAATGCCTTGTGGTTGTCTTTGGAATCTTTGGCAATTTTATTTTCGTAACTAGCTTTGGAGGATTTTATGAGGGATCTCAGTTTCTTACTGAGGCTGATAAGGGAGTTTTTTGCATCCTGGGCTTTTTCTCTTTTCTGCAACAGTTTCTTCCTTTTGTTGTAAAGTTTGTTTATGGCAGGGGACCACCAGATTGGCTTCCTTTTTTTTGGATGAGAGCATCTTGGTTCTATTTGGGATGGCACGATTCATGCATGAGTGGATGTGCTCGTACAGTGCCTTAGTGTAGGAAAGAAGACATGCAAATGAAACCTTCCCCACATTTATCATAATTGATTCAGAAACCCTAGAGCAACTGCATACAGGCTTGTCATTGCTATAAGACTTCTAGGTTAGTACTAGGCTAACTCCCTTTGTGAGCCATTTTAAGCCTAGCCAATTATCCCTTGTGAGACTTGATCCCTGCACCTTGTGTTTGTAAAACAAACACCTTAACCATTAGGCCACCCTCCCAACTCCAGGTCGTTGTAACGTCCTATGACAGGTTGCAGCTCCCAAAGGCTGCGAATAATGTATAAGTTGGTAATAGAGATGAAGGGTGGCTGTTTTATTTCTATATACTGTTGTTTTTTCCTTCTTCTTCTGCAAACCTGGACAATGAGAGAAAACAGGAAGTGGATAATGCTAAATATCTGATTAATCCTGTATCCCTGACATGAAATACAACAAAGTATTGCAGAGCAGAAAGCCAGTTTTATTTAATGTTATCAATAATTAAAAAGCAAGAGGATCATTCTAAATATACAGAAATAATAGCACTTTGTAATATGCATATTTCTATAAAGCATGTATATATATATATATATATATATGTGTGTGTGTGTGTGTGTGTGTACACACACACACACACACACACACACACATATATATATATATATATATATATATATATATATATATATATATATATATATATATATATATAGATAAATATAAAAAAAATATATATATATGTGTATATATATATATATATATAGATATATATATATATATATAGTTGTTTTGTTTTTTAATTAGTTACTTAATTACGTTGTTGACTAGATAGACAGGTTAGTCCACAGACTGTTTTCAGCCACAGCCCAGGCCTGTAAGGCATTCACAAGTTTCAACAAATGGTTACAGTTCTTTTTTATTTGTACAGTTTAAAGAGTGTGGCAGTTCATTTGCAGAACCACAAGGGTGTGACTTAGGAAAGATAAATATAGATGAGAATGAAACAGTATAAGTATGTTATTTTTACAGTTCAGACATGACAAGTTAATTTGCCAAACAACAATGGAGTGACATGTGAACGGCACAGCTGAATACCAATGACAATGATAGTTTACAATTTAATATATACGACTTTATAGAAAGAAGAAGTAGAAGAGATTAAAAGGGATTAGGAAGCAGTACTTATATATATGCAACATGCATTAAACAGCTGTACTAATGCAGTTTAATAATAACATAGTATTAAGCTGCACAAATACGAAGTATATGAAGTGTAAACAGCAATACATTTTCTGTCAGGGCTCTTTAAGGAATACCGTCCCATCTAAGAGCAGTCCTGCAATATCCGTTTACTAAAACAGTCATTCCCAGGAGTCATCATTAATTTCAGTTTCTAACACACTAATTTGGCTTCTGTCCCAGCCGTCACATCATTTTGTGCATTGTTGTTTGGCATTAATTATGTTTATATAGAAATGTAATTTCTGTTTCCGTAAACTAATCTAAGCCTTCTGGAAACTATTTGGAAAATGATTTCTTTTGCTCACAGATGTTCTTTTGGGATTACTTTTGTAACCAGTACTCAGGATTATTTTGCTAGTCATATATTTTAGTTGTCTGAGAACATGCAATCCCATCTGCTACATTAAAGGGCAGTAAGGACAGCATTAGTAAATATTTTCTTCTGAGAGTGAAAAGCAGTGGCAAGTATTTTTTTCAGCATTTGTTTTTTGTCTATTTTCATTTGCTTCGTTTATAACTATGCACATGAATGCATTGACTCTACCTTCAAAATGATTGCGCACAGTAGAACCCATCCAATAGCTTAATCTGCTGCTGATCATGGTTTAGGCTGGACTACAAACTCTTAGCGTGCAATTAAAACGAAAGACAAACAGTACAGTGTTATAAAATCTCCATCCTTGAAAGTGGACAACAGTGCCAAGCAGTGTCAGTGCTCAGTACACTTTGGTGGCCAGTTGCCATATGACCCAGCCTGATCCAGCATCACTTCTCAGCTAAGTCACTGACTTGGCATTTAGCAATGCTACTTCTTGCTGCTGAGCAAGCTTGTGAAATTTCCTTAAATAAAATCACTTAATGGGCTTTCTCCTCAGAGAGCTGTTGTACAGAGAGGTCATCATATCTGCAATATTCTGAGAAAATGAGTAACTGTTATCGATATTTTCTCTTACATTACTATACCATGCATTATTGCACAGAGGAAATTTTAGTGGTCAGATCTGTATATGCTATTTGTCAGGAAAAAACTAATCACACTCAGCATTCTAAGCCATTACTTACATTCATAGTTTTTTATATGAAAAACAGATTAAGACTGGTAGGTGATACATATACCACTCTGTAGCCTGCACAGTTTCCTTATTCCATAAAAAGCCAGCTGCAAGAATGGCAAATATTTTATTTCAGAAGCATAGCTGGCTCAGACAGCTCCCTGTACTGGTACCATGAGCCAGTGCCCCACCCCTTCAGCTGTACAAGTGAAGAGCCAAAAACCCCCCACACTTTATTGTATTAGACCAATCGACTGGTCAGCTTATTATAGATCTATGCTTCCCCCAGTTCTTCCACTGGAGAGGAAAAAAAAGATGTTCCTTCATTCCTTTTGCCCCTAGCCAAGTTGTCAGATACACATCACCCCCCCCCCCCACAACCACCCCAGCCAGCCATTCAGATCCCATTTCTGTGTACTCCTCCCAACCTGCCCTTTTATTAAAACAAATATTTTTTTCTTAGAAATTGTAGAAAACTGTTTGATACAAATGTAGCAGACAATTGCTATATTTTATGCCCTGCCTGTACGGAGTGCTACAGTGCACAACTTTTAGTTTACATTTTTTTTTAACTTTTAAACTGTAGCAAACTGTTTGCTACAATTTAGAAGCAGTTGCTACAGTTTAGACCCCACATGGAGCTCTACAGTGCTCATGGATGACTACAAATGCAATATTGACTTTTAAAAGTCAGTATTGTATTAAAGAAAGAGAGATCAGAATTGGGTGATCTCACCCCCAACATGTTGGGCCTAGGGCAGTTGCCCATCTCGCCCCATCCTAGCTATGCTACTGTTTCATTTACAGGAAAACTGTCATTAGTTTACACAAACTTTCAGCATTTTACTGTTTACACAAACTTTCAAGTGGGTTCTCTGCAGTGCAAATAATTTCAATCAGTTTTGAAAGGGTTTTTTTATTTTTTGAATGTTTACTGTTTTTTTCACTCAGTTTGAAACTGCAGTTATTACTCGAATTGTTTTTACAGAATACACTACTTTCAAGTCATTTTTGTGCTGTTAAGTTGATTAATCAGTGTTGCTGCATTTATCTGCTGTGTTTATCTTTACTATTAAAACTTAATCAGTTTTGGCCTGCTGTGTAAGTCACCTAGAGCTTGTGGTTGTTAAACCTGTTGAGAGTGGGGCGATTGCTACAATCCTGAAATATAACTGTTATTGATAAGAGTTTTAGATGTTTTCATTGTTTCTTTCATTTTTTTCACTCTTTCACTTCTGTTTAATTTATATTGCATGGAACTACAAAACACAGGTGATCCATTTACACAGAGTCCATCTACAGAGGCACTTTCAGTTGTAACTGGAACTAATACAATCCATCTCATCCAAATCCAGTCAGTAACTAAACCCCTGTAATGTACAGGTGCTACAGGTTAACATGCTCAGCCACTCAGCTGGCACCTTTAAAGCATCTCATAGCAGATCCTATTGGTGGTACATTGTACAGCTTAGCCCGCAGCCCCTACAAATAGCTCAACACTACTGTGAATCAGCATAGGCTGCAGCTGCCACAAATACCTCTACACTACTATTATGTAAGGCTCTCAAACTGTCTTCTCACATATACCCAAGTTTCATATATAACCAAGTAAAGCACTTACTTAAACAGGCATACATATATGACTGCACCATCCAACTCTTCACTGATAACAATAGAGCATAAAGCTCTCTTATTTAAACCCTGAAACTATCTTTAAATGAATCAAGTTTTACTTCACACTGGACAGTCTTCTTGTTCTCTCCTCTGTTGTCAATCTCATAGCATTAGGCATCCTAAAGCACAGTAGCAGCTTCTTTGTGCTCACAGATAACGAACTCCAAAATGCAAACAACTCTTTTTGTGAGAGGTGCAAATATTTAAGAGATATGGAGACCTCACTCTCACAAAAAACACAGACTGTCATCATTTTCACAAGCAGTGCACTCAACCCTGACTCATAATCCAATGTAATGTTATATGGTCTCACCTTAAGGACATCCTTACCCAATGCTCTTAGACCTGTAATGATTACAGCTCAAGAAAAATCAAGCATCACAGCATGTAATATCTTTATTAAAATGTCACCATGAGACAAAGGGTCTAAGTTGCAGAACACTGGGACTCTCCATAAGCAAAAATGGTTTAGCCACTGGTGACATTATAGTTGTTTGTGACATGTTTTATATTTCACCTAGGTTGTACCTGAAATTGGTAAATGCTGATCAGTGCACACACACACACACACACATACACACACACACACACACACACACACACACATATATATATAGATATATATATATATATATATATATATATATATATATATATATATATATATATATAGGTCTACCGGACTTTGTCGAAATCCCACTTCATCGAAGGTCAGTTCATCAACATTCAAAATATCGAAATCGTACTTCATCAAAGCAGTAAAACAAGTGACATTTTCCCACTGTAAGTAACTTATTGTGCAAGACTGTGAACTTTGCCCTTTTCCCAACTGTAGTGCAAACTCAGAATTGGTATATTTAGTTAGGGGGTTATTGGGGGCACAGCCCCCCATCTGGGTAGGTTAGGGATGGTGCAGTTTAGTTTTTGTTTCTTTTTGGGTAACTGGTTACTTACCGTGGGAAAATGTTCATTGTTCCATTGCTTTAATGAAGTGAGATTTCGATATTTTGAGTGTTGATTAACTGATAGTCGATGAAATGAGATTTCAAAATCCATATATTTACATTTATATATATATATATATATATATATATATATATATATATATATATATAATATATATATATATATATACATATATATATATATGTATATATATATATATATATATGGATCTACTTCATATGTTCGACACTTCAAAATGCCGATCGACATTTGAAATGTTGAACATAAGAAATACAAAAGTAAAAAACAACAAACACTTACATAAACACTGCTAGCCCCCCACACACCCTGTAACTTAAATATACCAACAAAAAGATTGCACTACAGCGTAGGAATGGAAATATGGAGATGCCAGTTCCCTATTTCCTCATTGTTAGCATTTCAAATGTCGATAATATGGTCTCGGCCATATGAAGTCCGGCATTTTGAAGTGTCGACAATATGAAGGGATCCCATATATATATATATATATATATATATATATATATATATATATATATATATATATATATATACACACACACACACACACACACACACACACACACACACACACACACACACACACACACACACACACATACATGAATAAATAAATATCACCAGATAAAAAGTGGTTACTGTCCTTTTGTATTCAGCCCTCAACAGACCAGTGGTAGAATACAATGTCTGCTTTGCGATGTACCTCACCAGCATATCAAGCAGTTGGAAAGACCCTAGAGGTTCCGAACAAAAAGGATCATAGACTTAAAATCCCTAAGCTATCAGAAAAGACTAAATAGAAGCACTATTCCTGTTTTCTGAGTATTATAGTCTCCGTAGAAGTGACCTATATCTTGCTTCTGGGCAATCAAGGACCAGAAGTTCAAGATCTCTTGTACGTTTATAAATCAAAATGTTCCACAGATACCTGAACAAGAGATCAAAACCTTTTTCGGAAGATCAATAAAAGAAGGTGGAGAGACAGATGTGCTACTCAGCATCGCCCTCCCCTCCGGAACAGACTCCTCTTGCCGATAAAGTAGCATGATACACTATCTTCCTTCAAACAGAGCCTGAATAAGTGGATGGGTATTCATGAATTCACCCTGGGTGTGACTGGCATATCAGCTTCTTTGAGATAGGAGGTACTGTCTAGGGTGGGAACTGGCAAGGCATAGTGATCACAAGACTCAGCAGCATTAAACGCCCTGTGATTTGCATGATTCATATCATCATCAGTATTTATTTTTGTTGTCTAGTCAAGCTCACTTTTTTCATTCTACTCCTAAATTCCTTCTGGAAGTTTGGGTTTATACATTTTTACTCCTTCCACTTGGGATTAATTGTTTTATCTTGGTGTTAGTTAACATGATTTGTCTTGGTTCATTATGTAGAGCAAATGAATTGCTAATTAAGAAGGATTGCAGGTCGCTTTGTTCTGTAGTGAACTGAACGTAACAGGCGATGCTCCATTTCAGCTTTAGATTGTGAGAAGAATATATATGCTGCTGCCACACTGGCTCAATTCTTAACTGAAAACTGCCCTTTGCAGCAGCTTCTTATACCATATAAATAAATACATGTGCAATGCAAGTCCCAGAGAGGTCAGTCTTCTCTTCACATGCCATGCTTTCATTCATCCTGTTTGACTTACACAGTCACTCCTCTACGTATGTCGCACAATTCCGCTGGTTCTGCCCCAGCCTAGTAAATGCATTCATTGACTGGTAACACCACTGTTTTTTTTCTGCATGACATAAACTCTAGCTAGTTAGGTACTAGTATTTACAGGATTTATATCCAAATGTTGCAGCCTTTTTGGTCTACACTTTATTGTATTCATTATTAATCAGATGAATCCACTAGGTACAACACCTTCTTTCCAGGGTGAGATCAAGAGCATTATTTGGTAAAATATTTGTCCATAGTTTTGAAATCAGAGTATGAAAGAATCAAAATGTATTCATTATTTATTTAATATTTGTTTTCCAGGATACTTCGACTGGGCAACAGTTGTCCATTTTCAGTGGAGTCCTGGGGAGAAAAGCTCCACAAAGTTACAAAGTGAGATGAAAACTTAAAAGAGTAGTTAACAAAGTTCAACAGTAGTTAAGAAAAAACATATTTAAGTAATATTAACAGTTAAACAGAATCAAGATTGTAGTGAACGTTTATGATGACAGCACATTTGCATAGTGAGGATAAGTACAGAGTTTTTACAACTGACATTGCAGTAAGAATTAATTGAAAGTATTTACACTATATACAATATGTCTTCTTCTTCTTCTTTCGGCTTTTCCCGGTTAGGGGTCGCCACAGTGGATCACCTGTCCGCTCATGATTGGCAGTGGAGTTTTACAGTGTTGAGTTGCCAGCCCAACCTTCCACAGAAGGCACACAAACACACGCACTCACACCTAGGACCAATTTTAGAGAGTCCAATCCACCTACAGCATGTCTTTGGGATGTGGGAGGAAACCGGAGCACCCGGAGGAAACCCATGCGACCACAGGGAGGACATGCAGACTCCGCACAGAAGGCACCCCAGCCGAGGATTGAACCAGAGAACCTCTTGCTGTGAGGTGACAATGTTAACCGTTGCACCACCGTGGCTGCCCAAGTGGAATAAAAGTCAGTAGAACAGTGTTCATGTTCATCAGATCAATAATGAGTTGTTGTGTCTTTCAGCTTATCCCAGTTAGGGGTTGCCACAGCGGAACTCCAGTCTGCTAATTTTTGGTAGTGGATTTTTACGTGCTGAGTTACCAGCCCTGACACACAACCTTCAACGAAGGCACGTCCATTCATGCATGCCTCCACACAGAAGACGTTCTAGCTGAGAATCGAATGGGACAACATCTTGCTGTGAGGTGACAATGCTACCGCAGCACCAATGAGTAATACCTAGTATAGGGTGGGTTCATGGAGGGTCATTACAGCTACATATGTGGTTTTCATGAAGGTATGATTTGAGGAGTTTTCTGAATGTGCTAAGGTAGTTTAGTAGCCTGAGGTCTGGGGGAAGGGTGTTCTATAATTTTGCAGATTCATAAGGGAATAGAGATTCTCCCTGAGCTGTTTATACATGTGATAACTTCAATTAGAGCTTTGCTACTGGATCGTAGTTCCCTGTTGGTGCTGTAGAAGTTTAGGAGGCCCGCTAGGGAAGGGGGTTTTATCAGGGTGGTATAGTATTTGATGGGCTAAGTTGAGCTGGTGGTTGTTGTTGTTGTTTGTCTTTTGGCTTTTTCCCAGTAATGGGTCGCCACAGCGGAACTCCGGTCCACTAATGATTGGCAGTAGAGTTTTACGAAACGCCGAGGTGCCAGCTTGACGCCCAACCTTCAATGAAGGCACGCCCATTTACGCACGCATGTCTTTCGAATGTTACCAAACCACGGGGAGGACTTGCAGACTCCACACAGAAGGCACTCTCAAGCCAAGCCTAGAATCGAACGGGAGAACCTCCTGCTATGAGGTAACAACGCTACCGCCGTACCACCGCGGCATAAGTTGAGCTGGTGGTAGTGTAGTAAATTTGGAAATTCTAGCCAGTATAGTTTCTGTAGGGAATGGCAGTGGTGAGAGTGTGATTTAGTGTTTGTTGCAAACCTATTTTGTTATAGCAAGTTGCAAGTTTCATCAGGTCAGTTTTATCTAGATTTGTTAGCACTGGGGATGCATAGACTAGTGTTGATAAGAGATGAGTTCTTGCTATGGCAGTTCTGGATTCAGAGGTTAAGAACTTGTTGCTACGGTAGAGGCAACCTAGCTTTTTGTGCACTTTGGAAATGGGTAGGGATATGTGTTTACCATATTTAAGTTGTTGGTCTATTGCAAGATCCAGGAGTTTGGCCTCAGAGACAGGTGTGATGAGGGTATTATTGGCAGAGTGAATGGAGAAGGTGGGGTTGTTGATTTGAGTGGAATAGCATTAGCTGTGTTTTTTAGGGTTCAGTATTAGTTGAGAGTTGTTTAGCCAGTTTTTTTATCTCTGTAAAGGATTCTTGGGCTTGGGTTTGCAGGAGATGGATGCTGGGTGCGGAGCAGATTAGAGTAGTGTCATGTGCATATTGGACTATATCAGCTTTTTTGGTTGCTAAGTGGAGTTGGTTTGTAAAGATGTTGAAGAGAAGTAGGCCAAGGATTGAGCCTTGGGAAATGCCACATTTGATGGGGAGTGGGGGGGGGGATAGATAGTTGAGCCATTTGATGGACTAAGAGAGGTTGTCAAGGTAGCTACTGAGCCATTGTATGGTGGAGTTGTCAAGGTTGAGTTTGGAGAGGTAGGATAGGAGTTTATTGTGAGAAACTGTATCAAATGCTTTGGATAGATCTAGGAAGGTGGTGGAAACAAGTTTTCCTTGGTTTCTGCATGAGTTTATGGTGTTAATAAAGTGGATTAGGGCAGTGGTGCTACTATGGCCTGGTCAAACCGATGCTGAGTTTTAGAGAGTAGGTTGTTGGAGAGTAGATGGGAGAGGAGTTGGCAATGGACGCGTCGTTCAAGAATTTTTGATTGGGGTGAAAGGACTGGGATGGGATGGTAGCTGGAGAGATCAGTGGAGGGGCTACCTTTGCAAAGGGGTATGATGTATGAGGTTTTCCACAAGGATGGAATGTAATGTTCATTAATGGATCTATTTATTAGTAGTGAGATTGGGTAAGCAATGGCCTTTGATGCAAGTTGAAAGTATTTGGCTGGGAGGTTGTCGGCGGCAAGGGTGGTTGATTTGAGTTTAGCTAGAAGTTTTTTGACAGTTAATATAGATACTGGTTTAAGTGAAAAGGTCGTGGTGGATATTTGGTCTTTGAGGGGCATCTATATTACCTGATTGAATGTTTAGGTTAGCGAATACCTAAATGTCGATCTGGTAATATTGAAAAATTAAAACAGTTCATGGCCGATTTAATGTAGGGAATGAATTCCCTCGGCTGAAAAAAAATTTTTTTAAACCAAAATAAAACCAAAATGAAGTGGGGGGGCTTTGCCTCTCACACCCCTGATGTGGGGGGCTGTGCATCCCACACCCCCCCAACTAAATATACAAACTCTGAAATCGCTCTACAGTGGGGAAAGAGGCAAAATCTGTATAACGGCCTTGGCAATTCTTTCTTTGTGTTAAATCGGCCATTCGCAGTTTTTTGCTTTCGCTATTACCAGATCAACGTTTAGGTATTCACTAACCTAAACTTTTGATCAGGTAATAGGAGCCCTTTGAAGGTTGGTGGGCTTGTATCATTTATGAGTTTCAGTATGGAGGTGAAATAGCTACTGAAGTTGGAGGCTATACCAAGACTAATGCCTTGTATATTTGGTGGTGGTGTGGTGGTTTTTCCAGGCTGGAGGGTATT
This sequence comes from Protopterus annectens, assembly GCF_019279795.1. Classification (NCBI taxonomy): domain Eukaryota; kingdom Metazoa; phylum Chordata; order Ceratodontiformes; family Protopteridae; genus Protopterus; species Protopterus annectens. The sequence goes on from NC_056733.1 coordinate 768,787,259, forward strand.
GCTCACTGCAGCCCAGAATTTCTGTGGGTTGTTACTATATTTACTTTGTAGAGATAAACAGTGATTTTGTTGGTCGATTTTACCCTGCTTTTTGCCTTATTTCTAAGTTCTAAGAAGGTTTGTCTAGTGTTGTGTGTTTTATGTTGTTGCCAGTTTTTCCATGCTTTGTTCCTTTGTTTTAGTAGGGCCTTTGTGGATTTCTGTAACCAGGGGGCAGAATTACTGCACATTTTAATTGTTTTGATTGGAGCTAGTTGGTTTAAGATCATTAGGAATGTGGAATTAAAGTATTCTACTGCCTTGTCTAGGGGGAAGGTTTTTATGGGAGCCCAATTATAGGTTTTTAAAGTTTCTGCAAATAGGTCCGAGGGGAAGTTTTTATGGGAGTGGGTTTGAAGCATGGAGGGTGGATTGTTGTGTTTAAGTTTGTGTCGAAGGATAAAGGTTGGATTGTGGTCACTGAGAGAATTGGGTAGTGTCCCACAATGGTGGGCAGTGTTGGCTTGGTTAGTGAGGATCCAGTCTAATATGGATTCTCTTTTGGTGGTCTTGTCTATAGATGTGGGAATATGGATACGTTGCGTGAAGTTATATAGGTTAATGTGGTTTTAATGTGGTTATAATAATAACAATCATTTGTAAACTGGGCAGGCCCATTGGACAAGTAATTCCTTTTCAGGGCAAGCCAGAAGCAATGCCGGGTTAAGTAACTTGGTCAAGGTCACACGCTGTGCAAATAAGGGCTGAGCACAACTCACAGCTTTAATCCTCTGTACCAACTGTCAGACAAGTTTGTATGTAAGAACGAATACCACACAGAACCGACCAGTGAAAAAAAATAGTTCCTTTTTTATTAAAAATACACATTAAATAAAAGTTTGTATGTATGTATAAATGTATTTATGCATTTGTTAACCAGTGTAGCACACTGGCCGAAAAGACCATTTTCAGACTCAGTCCTGAAAGACAATAAAACAAAATAGAGAGACAGTTTTTGCTCATCAACTATAAGAAAAGATTAGCAGGCAGCAGCAATAAGCCATAGCAAATACAATTACATGCAAAACTGGGTACATCACAGTAGGGCAGCAAGAACAATAAAAATGGCATTAAACAGTGCTAAAACCAAAAAATAAAATAAATAAATAATTGATGAGGCTTGCTAGTTTCTCATAAACTTAACAATCTGTACTAAACTGTCAGGAATTGTTTTTTTATTTTCAGTTTTCACTTTCATTTTCCAGCACAGTGTACTTTTCCAGAAGTCATTCAGCTTGCTGTCCATGTTTCTCCATTTTGCTGTCTCATCTGCAGTCCCGTTACAGCAGTGGTTAACGTGGTAAGGTAGCCTTACCTTCAGCACTGCAAGTAACAATTCAGTATTCTGCTCCATGCTTCAGCAGTTCTAGTGATTTGTGTACACATGCCGTCCAAGAGTCATATTTTTTGTACAAGTTCAGAAAAAAGTGTAAATGGCTGAGCTGCATGGCCTCATTATTTTGTTACCTTGTAAAAGTGGCCTGCTGCCAACCTGCTGTGATTGTTCTAGTTATCTGAGTTCGATGCATGACCTTATCTCTTTCTGTGGGCAGCACTCAGAGGTAAATGAGAATTACTGCAGATGATGTGGATAATAATGTTTGCTGCACTCCCCTCCATGCTTTTTAACAAGACCTTATCTCACTGAGGCCACCTGCTAACAAAGCGCAAGACAAACCAGCTGTAAAACAAACATGAATTTTCTCCCTGTAATATAGGGTTTAACTCTGTAACCTTTTAATATGCAAAAAGTATGGGGTCCTAGTATCATGTAAACCCCTGTTTCTATTATAATAAGCTGCTGGATGTAATATTAGAGCACTGCTCTAGCAGCTGTGAGATTACAGGTTTGGATCCAGCTACAGTGAAACAGATTTTCATTTGTGTTTTTTTGATTCCCTTTTAAGCAAATTTCAGCTGTTCAAACTGATTCCATAAAATGGTTTTGAATATACAAATTTATAAACATATTGAAACATTGTATGACCTTTGAGTATATTACTTAGGAGTGGAAGGTGCAAATATTTCTGTATGGGGGGGGGTGTGCATGGCTTGCCACAACTTCTCCCAGAGTTGTATATTCAAGCCCAACTGATGAATTTCCCCATGAACACCAAGGGTGTACTTTAAATGTGAATTAATTATACATACCACATTCATTAAGCCTCATTATATATGCCCATGAGTATTGCCACTTGGTTTCAAGGCTACCAACCTATGGAATTAAACAAAAACAGAACATTAGTACAGTTTCTGCAATTTGCTTCTGCCTATTAGCTGGAAAATCCTGGGTAAATAAGTACACAATTAGATAATAAAGGAAAAACATTTATCCTGATTGTCTTTTTTTTTAAGTAGGTAGTAGCTGAATATATATCTCTCTATCTATGCACCTATCTATCTATCTATCTACCTATCTATCTATCTATCTATCTATCTATCTATCTATCTATCTATCTATCTATCTACTTATCTGTCTATCTGTATGTATCCCTATCTAAACATTATATGTTCACAACAGAGAACATTATAACATCAAACTAGGAACTCTGAAAACCCAGAGCATTAAACAAGAAAGACCTTCATTGTGTGGGATCATGGTATAGCGGGGATTGGAGTTAAGCTCCTATCCCCACTGTAGTATGATTTCAGACTTTGTATATATAATTAGCAGGGTGGTGTGGGAGGACTTGCCCCCCCTTGCCCCCTGATAAAAAAACAGGTTTCATAGTTCTTGTTTAGGTTTCTAGGTTCTGGGTTTTCAATGTTCCCAGTTATATATATATATATATATATATATATATATATATATATATATATAGATATATATGTACACACACACACACACACACACACACACACACACATACACACACACACACACACACACAGACACACATACACACACATATATATACGGGTACAAGGGGATGATGCATATCATGAAGAGAGGTGGCAAAGGCTAAGGATAAAGCGTATGAAGAGCTGTATGAAAGATTGGACAGAGAAGGTCAGAAGGAGTTTCTTTGTGTCTTTGTGGACTTAGAGAAAACATATGACAGGGTGCCTAGCATACCTCTCAACCTGGAAACATCAAACATCTGGACAAGGCCCATGAAAAATAGGTACAAATCTGTACGCTGATCAACATAAAATTTGCATACATAATTATGTAACCACACCCACTCCAATGGAATTGTGGGATACCTAATTTTAAACGCAAACTAAAGAACAGACAACCAAAATATGGCACCAGAACCCCCCTGCAGCCATACCAATGTCCCATTATCTGGCTATTTCTCCCTGGGTACTAAAATCTAATTGCTATGTACCTGTTTAATGCAGTTGTACTTGTTATTTTTAAGTATTTCTCAAAAAATACAGAAACTAAGTAGGTTAAGTCATCATTTCCTGGACTGCTAATATTGTTTCATTATGCCACTCTTCTTCCCATGTGTCATGCTTGATTTATCTTAGGCATGCTGATTGCTCTGTACAATCACTGTGCACAATTTTTAAATACTAATTAGATTTTATTATACCCTTTGTACTACCTAAAAAGTGCAAAGAGTATTCAGAAAAAAATATATAATTTAGCTGCTAAAAATAGCATATTAAAGTATACTGTTTCGTGATTCTTATGGATACAGCCAGATGTACTCTTTTATAAAGGATTTGTAGTCAACATACAATTGATATGTCAATGAAGAAACTTAAGTGATATTGACTACTAAGCTGTAAATCTACAAGGTTTCTACCTACTACATTACTAAAAAGTTAGAGAAAAATTAGCTTTTGTTTCAGGAGAAAGAAGCTGTGGAAGTTATGACCACATTGCAGGTAACAACACATGCCTTCTGAAATGTCATTAGAGAGCTATGCCATGATGACACTGCATAAATGTAGATCATAACTGTATTTTTTTCCAAAGCAACACACAAACAAGTCAGTATGATTCTCCATTGACAGAAACTTAACGAGAGGAAAAAAATGCATTTTAAAACTACATTTTATACAGGTGGGCTGCAAACCCCACCCCCACCACTGACACACTCAAGTCCTCCTAATTTAATTATCTCCAGACCAGGCAGGGTCAATAAAATTCAGAAAAAGATATATGTCTCCTCAGCTATGGCAAACACTGAGTTCACAAATCATTTAAAGACAATTGATATATTAACATTGCTTACTTTGCTTCAGTAAGTATATTCCTTATCACTGAATATGACACTAAAAGTACATGAAAATGCATACAATCAAGTAAGTATATTCCTTATCATTGAATATGACACTAAAAGTACATGAAAATGCATACAATCAATTGAAAAGCAATCAAACAGAAGAATGTTAGAATGAGTTGTAATTATAATACTTTCAGTTGCAGTTGTTTCTGCACTGAAACCGGTAACATGAACAAATGAAGTCTCTAAGAAAACTGTAGAGTGAATACTAATATGTACCCTATTTTGGATGAAAACAACCAGTCTGAAATTCGGTTCACAGAATTAGAAAAATTGTGTTTTTCTTTTGTGAGATAATACCCATCACTTGTGCCCTAAACTTAAATATGATCATCTCCAAGATCTCTGTACAGGGGGGATTTCTACCAATTAGTGTGCTGTTGAACTAATCCAACCATTCAAAGTTGGCACATTAGTCACAGAGGTGTTCAATACACCTTTGTGCTGTCCCCTTAATGAATCAAATCAGCAAAGCATAAAAAAAAAAACATGTACCTTTTAAATGCAGCTATTCACTTTAATGGTGTTGACAAATGGCAGATAATTCAAGAACATGTGCATCTGCTTCCAGTACACAGATATATTTCACTGACAACTTGATCTCATGGACTATGAAACATTAATGTGTTAAAGTCATCAGTGTTTTTCAGTTCTCGTTCTGTTTCTGTATATATGTGACACACTGATGAATCTAATACAAATCTTGTTTTTCACAAAGTTACATCAGAAGCCTGATAAACTGCTCTGATCAACTCAAAGCTTTATATACTTACAATGTCTGGCAAACTTAGAAGCAGTTTCTAATGTGAAATCATTGAACACTGTTTCTTATGGACACTTACCAAATGTGAATAGAGTAATCAAGAATCTAAATGGTTATTACTAACTAATCGCAGTGTGATGGCTTAAACACAAGTATATATATATATATATATATATATACACACACACACACACACACACACACACACACACACACACACACACACACACACACACACACACACACACACACACACACACACACACACACACACACACACACACACACCCTTTGTTCCTTACCTACTTGCAAACGTCAGCATATACAACGTCCGTCCCTCTCCCGAAAACAAGGCAGCATATACAAAGTCCTCCTCGCAGCTCTGTCCATACCCTCTCATCATCACTCGCAGTACAGAATAAGATACTTCTGTCCAACACCCTCTTGCAGCCAGTTTCTGTCCAAAACGGCATTGCAGCAGTTTAAATAAGCAAAACAAAATCCAGCCAGCATAAGCGTCTCAAACGGCAGCTTTTTCAAACAAAGCACTTCCTGCCAGCCGGAAATGATGATGTGAGCTCTTTGAGCTCAGTTCCGACTGGCTTATAGTGCTGACGGAGCTGACGTCATCGTGCACGTGATGACGTCAGCTCCGACAGCGCGAAAACTAAAAAAAATAAAAAAACAAAAGCAAAAAATTGGAAATGAAGGGGTGCCACTCAGGAATCATGGCACCCCTTCATTTGGACCCCAAAACTCGGTAAAAACCGAATAATTCGGGACGGTTGGGAGGTCTGGTGCCTAGAGAAGAGTTGTGGTATTGTATGAGGAAGTCAGGAGTGGCAGAGAAGTATGAAAAAGTGGTACAGGATATGTACAAGGGCATTGTGACAGTGGTGAGGTCTGTGGTAGGAGTGAAGGATGCGTTCAAGTTACAGGTGGGATTACATTAAGGATCAGCTCTGAGCCCTTTATTATTTGCAATGGTGATGGACAGGTTGACAGATGAGATCAGACAGGAGTCCCTGTGGAATTCAGTGTTTGCGGATGACATTGTGATCTGTAGTGAGAGTAGGGAACAGGTTGAGGAGACCTTGGAGAGGTGGAGATATGCTCTAGAGAGGAGAAGAATGAAGGTCAGCAGGACCAAGACAGAATATGTATGTACAAATGAGAGAGAGGACAGAAGAATTGTGAGGATGCAGGGAGTAGAGTTGGCAAAGGTGGATGAGTTTAAATACTTGGGATCAACAGTTCAAAGTAATGGTGAGTGTGAAAGAGATGTGAAAAAGAGAGTGCAGACAGTGTGGAATGGGTGAAGAAGAGTGTCAGGAGTGATGTGTGGCATATGGATACCAGTAAGAGTGAAAAGGAAGGTCTAAAAGATGGCGGTGAGACCAGCTATGTTATATGGGGTGGAAATGGTGGCATTCATGAAAAGACAGAAGTCAGAGCTGGAGGTAGCAGAGTTAAAGATGTTAAGATTTGCATTGGCTATGACAGGGATGGCCAGGATTCAAAATGAGTGTATAAGGAGGTCAGCTCAGGTAGGGCAGTTCAGAGACAAAGCCAGAGAGGCAAAATTGCATTGCTTTAGACATGTGCTGAGGAGGGATGTTGGGTATATTGGGAGAAGGATGCTAAGGATGGAGCTGCCAGTTAAGAGAAAAAGAGGAAGGCCTAAGATAAGATTTATGGATGTAGTGAGAGAGAACTTGCAGGTGGGCGGTGTGACAGAGCAAGATGTAGAGGACAGTAGTGACCCCTAACATGAGCAGCTGAAAGAAAAAAAGAGACACATACATACACACACAAACACACACACACACACACACACACACACACACACACACACACACACACACACACACACACACACACACTGTGATATTTAGTTGTTATTGCTTTTATTAGTGCACTATACTGGTAAATGAATATAAATAAAACTGTAAAAAGTATAGACCAAAGTGCTGAAACTCACTACAATTTTAAAGGAAGTGGCAGCATATACTTTTTTTATTTTTATTTTACATTTGTATACAGAGAAAGTACACTGATTTACTGGTAGTGGTGCCAATAACTAGTCCCCAAAACACAATGTAGAAAGATTTTAATGAACAAAACACAGAATAATCAATAATGGATCAGCGCTTTCGTCAAAATGACTTCATCAGAACAAGTAACTATTACAAGAGTTCTCATTTTATACAGTTCTTAGTAAATCATATGACCCAACCAATTAAAATTTAAAAAAACAGTCATAACATTTCGTATAGAAAGCTTTGGAATATAAAAAACTGTGAAAATATAAACCTATATAATACAAAAATACAAATATATGAATTAATAATTCTAACTACATTAAAAATGTATACAACTGAATTGTGTAAAACTAAAAAAACTGAGGGATTTTGGTGTCATAATTTACAAGCCCTGAACTTTAATTCTGGTTTGATACTGATAGCATCATTTGCATAGCAGACTTAGTAACAATTAAACAATTAGTAAAAATGATGCAGCAAAACATAAGCACAGTAGAATATCAACATAGTATGGTATACAATGCATATTTACATGTAAATGCAATTAGAGGTCGGTAGTACAGAGTCACCATTATACTGAGGTTTTAAATCCTCTGAGAATGTTATGAAAGAAACATTTATAAGAAAACAGTAAATATGATTGAACTCCTACTGGGTAAGGTGGAAGGTACTTTATGTATATGTATGTATTCATGTATTAGGCAGGATTAGGTAGATAGAGTGCAAGTGCATTTCCTGTTATTGGAGAGGTAGGAATGGAGCTGGGTTTTGAAGTAATCAAAGTTTTAAGAAATTCTTAGAGAGGGAAGAAGAAAGTTCCATTTCTTGGCTAAGGAAAAGGATAGGAGAAGCTGACCTGAGGGACGGTTTGGTTTGTATACAGAAATGAGATTTTGGTGAGCAGATCTTAAGAGTTCTGTGAGGGGTATATAGTGGCAAGATATTAGTTAGTGCAGGGCACTTAGTGGGTTTAAAAATTAGTTTGTGGGCTGTAGTGAGTTGGAGGTAGTCCAGGTAGATGGGAAGTTCTAGCCATTGCAGTAGGTGCAGAGGTATGCAGTGGTGGGTAGAATACATGGCCTTGGTGGCAAACTTTGAGATTTTACATTAGGATGAAATACAGTAAAAATATATAATATACAATAAACAGTGGAAAAATATTATGAGAATATTGATGAAACTCAACTGTGCTAAAAGTTAAACTAAACAATAATACCAAGTCAAGAACAGTACTATAAAGAGATAAAAAAAATTAGACAAGAATGTTCAAGCAATCACAGAGAAAGAAAACAGAGTAAAGAAAAATCAACAGAACCATACTAAAGTGAGTATGTGTTTTAGTAAACATGTAAAGACTGAAACAAGTGGCAAAAAATACAAAAAGTTGTTTTCAAAAGGATAGCAAACTTATGCATTGAAGTTAATGAGAAAGTATAGGAATAGTAGGTGGGAAGAAAGGTGTCGTGTGTGTTTGTGTGTGTGTGTATATATATATATATATATATATATATATATATATATATATATATACATAAATATATGTATTTATTTATGTAACCAAAAACTCAAGAGTAGCAATTAAAAGGTGTAGCAACAATTATGAGAGCAATGCACATTTTTCCATGATAATATTTCAAGTTTACATCATGCTGGAAATAGTGTGGGGTAAAGACTGTCAGGGCAGGGATGGCGGAGGAGGTGAAATTAAGATGTATTAGTAGCTGAAAGACAATATGGATAAAGGCTGTGAGCCTTTTAAGTGTTGTGGCCTGCTGTGTGGTAGTTTTCTTATGGAAATTTTTTTTTCCAATTTCTGCACTATATGTGATTGCAGTTCCTTTAGGTGTGTGTATATGGGGGGGGGGGTATTCCTATGGTTGGTGCAGTGTAACCTAGTTTGTTGGGGGTGTATTGCAGACTTTATTCCAGAGGGGCATTCGTAGGATGTAATGTGCATGAGTGTCTGTATGTCTGTGTGAGTGCGTGTGTATGTGTGTGTGTGTGTGTGTGTGTGTGTGTGTGTGTGTGTGTGTGTGTGTGTGTGTGTGTGTGTGTGTGCGTGTGTGTATGTGCATCTGTGTATGTGCATGTGTGTGTGTGTGTGTGTGTGTGTGTGTGTGTGTGTGTGTGTGTGTGTGTGTGCATGTGCATGTGTGTGCATGTGTGCATGCATTTGTGTGTGTGCATGTATGGTGCATATATATGTGTGTGTGTGTGTGTGTGTGTGTGTGTGTGTGTGTGTGTGTGTGTGTGTGTGTGTGTGTGTGCATGTATGTGTGTATGGATCCCTGAATGGCAACATCACCAAAACAGATTCGGCCGGGCAAACTTGCGCAAAGTGCTTTTTACCGAAGAAGCACTTTCGCGTAAGTATGCTTGTGGTGGAGATCGCACTACAGTGGGGATAAGGGAAAATTCCTTTTTCTTCCACTGTAGCATGACCTCTGAGTGAGAATATTAAAGTAGGGGGTGTGGGGGGTACAGCCTCCCATGTGGGGGGTGCAGGGGGTCTTGCCCCCCTGCGAAAACGTAAATGTAATGTATTTTTTTAGCACACTTTAACGAAAGCGCTTTTTTGGTGAAAGCGCTTTCGTTAAAGTGTGTTTGGTGATTGTGAATTCAGACTATTGAACTTTCATTCAATAGTCCTAGATCCGTGTATGCACATACATGTGTGCATGAGTGTGTGTGTGTGTGTGTGTGTGTGTGTGTGTGTGTGTGTGTGTGTGTGTGTGCGCGCGCACGCACGTGCAGGTGTATGTACGTGCGTGCATGTGCGTGCTTGTGTGTGTGTGTGTGTGTGTGTGTGTGTGTGTGTGTGTGTGTGTGTGTGTGTGTGTGTATGTGTTTGGTAGAAAGTTTAGCAGCTAATGATGGGAAGGAGTTAGGTTAGAAATGTTAAAGGATGACAGAATCTAGTACAGGTGTATTCAGTCTTGCACAGGGAATCATTTAGTATTTTGAGGGTAAGGCAGTGGCATCATGAGAGACAGAGTGTGTGATAAAGTGACAGGTTTTGTTTTCGATATCTTGCAGTGGGGTAGAGTTGTTCTTATAACTGTGGCTATTTTAGGTAGCCCATATTCAAGTTGGGCCAGAAGGACTCCTTTGCCTATACCTGCCCTGGCTTGATTTGAATAGGTAGGGTGAGATTTTCCACACCCAGAAGAGAAGTCAGTTTACTTTTGCTCCTGATTTCTCAATATGGTCTGGCTTGGGGTGAGGGAAACTACTAGAAGGGATCTAGCACACATAAAAGACTTACAAGAAATTGTCACGGTCACCTGTGACCCTCCTCCATCTTCCAGTGCAGAATAAAATATTTCTCTGCTTATCTCATCAGTCCTCTTGTTAGTGCTGTTGTACTGAACCATATACCATCTTCTTATATGTACCTTTGCCAGTCATAAGGCAAGTACCCTAGCCATTAATTGGTAACAGTAAGTTCAAATGTGTAATTTGGATTGTAAGTCATGCAAAGCATTGTAGACCAGTTTAGCACATTTTATAAACATTTGTAATGAAGAAATATCCTGGAAAAAAACACAGATAGTAAAAAAATGCTTGTGCCATTCTTTAATCACAGTCCCATTCCTAGTTATGCTTTACTTCCAGTTTTAACACCTCCACTCCTAAGAAAGTAAAACATACTTATTTATTAGAAACAGAGGCCAAATCAATTACAGCAGAAAGAGGGTAGTAACCGATACATAGATATTAACAGATACATAGATATTAATCAGTGCAGTGCCAGCTGACTCCTGAGTCAGGGAAATGGACTACTTAACTATTACTACCAACTATTGCTACCACTGCAACACAAAGAAAACTATAAAGATATTTGGGTGTAAGCAAGCCCCCACCACTGTTTGTACCCATAGGATCATAGGATCATAGGTGATCACTTGGATAATGGTTCTGGGACCTTTTCAAGATTAGCTAAGAGTTTACTCCAAAAAGGAATCTCCCAATCAGCAACTATTGATCCTGTCAATGAGGGACACAAGTGGAACCCCTGGGACAAATTTGTTTCACTTGAAGAGGGTCAGCGATGTACTTTGTTTGACATGCATGGGGAGTCTATTCCAGAGATGGGGCAGTCTCTGTGAGACAAACCTGTCTCTCCAGCAGGTTTTCTTAATGTCACATATTAGATTTAAGCCTTTTGATCGGGTACTGTGTGAGGAGTTAGACTTACGGATATGGAGCATCTCTAGTAGAGCAGGGTCTGAGACTGCCTTGTAGGTGAGACACAGATCACCTCTGAACAACTGCACGATACGGAGTACAGTGATAATAATTTGAGCCTGTCCACATAGAACAAGTGTTGGACACCATGGATTCTCTTTGTGAGGTATTTCTGTGGCCTTTCCAGTTGGTGCAGGTGTTTTTGGAGAGGTACACACCAAACGGGGCATTGTACTCAATTATTGGCCTAATCAGTGAGGAGTACAGAGAGGTAATAACTTCCATTTTTCTGGATGCAGTCCCTTTACTTATGAGCTGAACCAAGTAAAAGGCTTTTCTGACCACTGCCACTACATGATGGCCAAATGTGAGATCGCTGTCAACTTGTGCATCCAGGTCTCTCACCAGGTTGTGTGCTTAGGGGGTTGCCATTAATGTGGTAATCAGTAGGGGTCATGTATTTACAGAATGGTATGATAATACATTTTTTTGCATTTAACTTATGGTCATGACTTTGCCACCAGTCATTTGTTGCTGTGAGACCCTCTTAAAGTATGCTAACATCATTTGGGGAGTGAATGACAGCACCCAGCTTACAGTTATCCACAAACTTTGTCAGCCACATGCCTTTTGTCTTTGTCTAGACCTCTGAGAAGTAGATGCCAAACAACAGAGGTCCCAGAACAGATCCCTGGGGGACACCACTAGTGACAGGTCTGCTGTCGGAGATGGTGGCACCTATTTTGACCTTGTGGATCCTATCAGTGAGCCAGTTGATCACCCACCTGATGAGATAGGGATCTATGCCAAGTTGTGTTAGCTTTTTGATGATGCCCGAGTGGGGAATTGTGTCAAAGGCTTTGGCCAAGTAAAGGTAAGCTGTATGCACTGACTTTCCCTCATCCAGTGCCTTGGTGACAGTCTCAAAATAGTCAACCAGGTTCAACAGGCAAGATCTGCCCTTGATGAATCCGAATTGGGCGGGGTCAAGTGCTGGGAGATTGCCTATGTCCTTGGGTAGGAGGTCCATAATAATATGCTCACTGGCCTTACAGATCAGACTTGCCAAGATAATGGGGTGATGGTTTCCAGGTTCAGTAATGGCACCATCTTTGTGCAAATGGCTGACAATGGCAGTTCTCCCCTCTGCTGGAATGAAGCCTGTAGTTAGACTATGGGTGAACAGGGTGCTCAATGGTGAGGCTAGTTCTTGCTGGAAATGTTGCAGAATACAGCCTGGGATACTATCATGTCCAATGAAAGCTGTGTTCTTTGCCTTAGATAGGGCCTTTAACACTTGATCTATGGAGATGTGAGGGGTGGGGCAAGTATAGAGATGTCAAATGGGTTTTTTAGGAGACAGGGGAGTGACGTTTGGGCTAAACCTATCTGCTAACAGGTTGGCTAAGTCAACAGGATCAGTGTAAGTGGTACTGTTAAGAACTAATTCAGAACAAACCTGGGCTTTGCATGGAGGTTTCTGATGTAACTGAAAAAGGCTTTGTGGTTAGTCTTTGTTTTGGAGGCTAGTTTTGATTCATAATTGGCTTTGGAGGTTTTCACTAGTGATCTAATTTGCTTGTTGAGGCTAAGGAGGGAGCCTTTCCAATTAGGAATTTGTGCCTTTTTACCCTTGGACAACAGTTTCTTCCTTTTGTTGTAAAGCCTGTTGATAGAGGATGTCCACCAGACAATTTTGTGTTTCCTTGAGGAGTAGGTTTTAGTTCTGTTGGGTATGGCTGAGTCCATACAGTTGTACAGGTGCTTGTATACTGCATTGGTGTACTGTTCAGCATAGTTGTCTGCATTCTCTAATTGGAAAGGTGGTGTGAAGCTACTGATACCCTCCCTTAGGAGGTTGTAGTCAGCTTTTGAGAAATTGTTTAGCCTGGTAGATGGGTGTGGGGGGGGGGGGGATAGAAACTTTGAATGAGACAGACCGGTGGTCTGATCTCACCAGGGAAAAACTTACTATGTGGGTGGTGCAGCAGTCACCCATGTTGGTGTCAAGCAAGTCTAGAATGCTATCTCCCTTTGTGGGGGATGAGACAAGCTGGTCTAGTGCTTTAGACTTGAAGAAGTCACGGAATTGTTGGGTGAGTGCATTAGAACAGGAATAGTTCACCCAGTTTATGGTGGGGTAGTTGAAGTCACCAAGGATCAGGGTGTTAGGGGGTACCTTGATGGACTTAAGTAGGTCAAGGTAGGAGGAATGGGTGTCCTGAGTCATGGACAGGGGTCTATAGCTGGCTACAACTTGGATGGGTGTCTTGCCAATTGTCAATTGCGACTGGAGAAGGTCTAGTGCATCATGCTGGCAAACCAGTCTGGAGGTGTGCCTGTCTTTAATGAAAATAGAAACTCGTACCTCTACAAATGGAAATATGCAAACTCGCCAGCTGCTGAACCTTGGGTAGAAGAGAAACTCCTTTACCTCACAGTTAAGTGATCTCATTGGAGCATTGCAGTTCCAGCCCATGGAGTGGAAGTTGACCTATTTGCACTGATGTGTTTTGAGTTAACAAAGATTCCACCAGTTGATACTACTCCCATTGTGACATAATGTTAGTAAACTCTGTTCTGTGAATGCTTTCTGCTTAGGTCTATACTTTGTTACATTCCTTCTGTCCAGAGCTAAAAGAGATGGACTTAAAAATTAACCCCATCAGTTGCAATTTCATTGATGCAAAATGCATCTTACATTATAGGTTCATAGTTGTGTACTAGGCTAACAGCCCTGGACCCTTTACAAGCCTAGCCCATAGAAGTGCCCTGGCATCATGCTGACGGATGTTATTTCTCAGTGCCTCTATCAAGTAGAGCCACTGGAATGATCCCTGGGGTGAACTTTCTATTTCCCATCCACTCATCAAGATTCCTCTTGAAGAGGGCCAGTGAGGTGCTCTGCTTGACATGTATAGGAAGTCTATTCCAGAGCATGGGCAGTCTCTGGGTTATGAACCTGTCCCTCCAGCATGTTCTATTGATTGTGGTAATGAGGTTGAGGTCTCTGGAGGGTGTGGTGCGGAGGGATTGGGATTTCTTTAGATGTAGCATTTGTAACAGAGCTGGGTCAGACATGGCTTTGTTAGTCAAGCAGAGATCGCCTCTTAGTAGACGATATGAGACAGGGAATAGCTGGAGTTTTCTGAGTCTGTACATGTAGGACATGTGTTTAAGGCCTAGGATCCTCTTCTTGAGATACTTTTGTGGCCTTTCCAGGTGTTGCATGTGTCTAGTGAGGTACATGCCAAAGGGGGCATTATACTCGAGGACTGGCCTAATGAGGGAACAGTATAGAGAGAGATGATGACCTCTTTCTTCCTGGATGCAAACCCTTGGTAATGAGATGTGTCACAAAGAAGGACTTTCTGACCACACAGTGGCAATGTGGTGGTTGAAGGAGAGGTTGCTGTCATTCTGTGTCCCCAGACCTCTTATAACACCTTCAGTGTTCAGTGGGCTACCACCTGTGTGGTAATTAGTGGGAACTGAATTTTTCCCAAAGGGGATGGTTTTGATACCAGTCATTGGTCTCAGTGAGGCCTTTCTGCAGGATGTCTACATCACTTGGGGAGTTAATAATGGCTCCCAGCTTGCAGTCGTCTGTGATCTTGGTCAGCCGGAGTTCCTCTGTGTTGACCTGGACTTCTAAGAAGTAGATGCCAAACAGGAGAGGAAGTACCAAGTCTGTGCAATTTGAGCTCAGTGAAACTGCATACTGCTCATTCAACTAACACTTGCCATGTAGTCACTGCATATGTCTCTCTTCTCAAACACAGCACAACACACACACACACACACACACACACACACACACACACACACACACACACACACACACACACACACACACACACACAAACACACACACACACACACACAGAGCTGACTTCTGTAGTGCCCACGGTTAATTCCTATAATGATAGTGACACCCTAGCTCTACAACTGAAGAGCAAAAAAAGAAAAAAACTCTGCTCCCCTGTACTGGCACTCAAACCACATAGCCAGATATATGCCTCCTCCCTCCTGACCCAGCTCTTCAATAGAACAGCAAATAAGTAAATAAATACAACAAACAAACAAAAGCTCCTTTTATTGGCACACTAACATGGAGATAAGAGGCATGACCCCTCCCACTTACCCAAATTCTTAAAACGAAGAGAAAAAAAGTATAATTTGGTGGTTGATGCTCATGAAATGCAGGAACAAACTAGCCTACCAGATCCTATTAATGCATCCCACCCCTGCCCCTCTACAGTCAATTAGGTCCCATTTCTGCACACTGCCCTGACCATCCTTCCTCAGATTTTATTGGAGGGGAAAAAACAGAAACACATCTTTTTCTTTTCCTTTAAAACTGTAGCAAGCAATTGCTACAGTTTATACTACCACACACAAAGTGGTATAGCGTTCAGATTTTATTTAAATACATAAAAAAAATTTTTTTAAACTGTAGCAAACCGCTTGTTACATATGTAGCAAGTTGCCACAGTTTATACCTGCATAGACTGCTCCAGTGCTCCAGTTTTGTTAAACAAAGAAGCACATTCTTTTCTTTTAAACTGTACCAAGCAGTTGTTAGAGTTTAGACCCTATAGTTTATACCCTGCTTGGGCTGATACAGTGCTCCAGTTCTGTTAAACAAACAAGCACATTTTTTTTCTTTTAAACTGTGCCAAGCAGTTGTTACAGTTTAGACCACATAGGGAGCTCTACAGAACTCAGGATTAACCATAAATACAATACTGGCCTTTAAAATCAGGATCCATCTCAGATAGCTGATCACAGCTCCTAACATTTTACATGCAGAGCAGATGCCCTTTTGCATTGCCCTAGCTACACTACTGCCCACTTTTATTTGCATTATGGGGAATACAGTTATAAATGGTTCCAGTACAGACACCAAGGGTGCTCACTCTTCAAATACATAAGAGTTTTCAGACTTCATGTACTATTTTCTGAGGAAAAAATCTTCCATGTACACCCTCGGTGGACCACTCTACTATGCATCATGGGCACATTTATTCCAAAGTATATGTAATTCTTCTGTTTTTGCACACCCCCCAAGTCACTTATTCCTGGAATAAAGAAAACTATCCTTCATTCTGTATGTTCATTGTCTTTTCAGCAAATGACCACAACTTATGCATGTCAACAAGCTAGTAGTTTGAAATGGGACTTTAAGATGAGTATTCTGTTTTTTTTTTTTTTTTTTTTTTTTTTTTTAAGTTATTCTTAATTGCCACTGTTATAAGCTTGTTTTAAATTAGGTCAATGTTTGGACATAACTTTGCCAGCTTTTCATTGCTTCAGAATATTTTACAACATGCTCCCTGGAATAACCACTTTGGTGAACTACACCAGTAACAAATTAAGAGTTTATTCCTGCAACTGTCACTTACTGTGGCTTTTAAACATTGTTAGGAAAGCTATAGGAAAGCTATCGGCATATGAATTAATCAAAAAATAAATCATATTTCTTTATGTTAGAAATAAATGTGTGTTTTACAAAGATTATATTTGCTAGTCAGTTTGATTCTCTGTATTCTAGTCCCACAAGCAACAAATCCTGCATTAATAAACCCAGCAGTCTAATACTCATTCATTTCAGACAAGTAAGGAAATGCTACCCATTTCATTCAGGTGCCAACAATTTTTTATGACTTTATAAAATTAATATAGGTACTAGAAAGTAGACAGTGGTGAGAGTAAGTGATTCCTTATGTTACTTGAGTATCTTGCATGTTCAGTATACAGATCTTGCATTCAGATGTATTTGGCTATCAGTGTGTCTTAGCTCTAGTTGTAAAGTATGTATGCTGTTTCTGTAATCCTTTTGAAAAGGCTGTATCCCTCCAATAACTTCCGACATACTGTAAAAAACAGCCTTGTGCATTTATTTTTAACATATCAAACAATACATATATCTATTTCATTCTGCTGTCTATAGCTACTTGTACAGTACCCATGGTCACATGTGTTATGTGGGAATAAATCTGTGTGTGCTTCCTGACACAGAATTAATATCTTGTCCAGAATTACTTTCTCTGTCATGCATCATGACAATGAGTGCATTTCTAACATCTTACGATATAATCCATGCAAGAATCACAACTTATTTTCTTTAAAACTGATTACAACATCCCAAATATAAGCAATATCTCATTCAAGCCTACAACTCAATTTTTGTATATTACCAGTGCATATCCATAGCTCCTTATGGCATCCACAGCATTTTTGGGCCTGGCCTCTTTAACTAAGCAACTTACCAGCTAAGAATAGACAGAATTATGAAGTTCAATGAGTTATTAACAAAATTATGCTAAGACTGTTAATTTAAGATGTGCTGAAGTAAAGAAATTAATCACTATTTGTTACTTATTATTCATATTTTTATATTTTTGTTCATATCTTCATAACTGAGAGCCATACATGCTATTGAGCATATGGTGTGATATTCCATGGTGGGAGACAAGGAAATTCATTATTAATGTCCATTTATATCACATTATAGCTGAGATATCGCTAGCTGTTAGCAGTTATGACAGTAAACAATATTTCCATATGTACTTAATACTTCAAAATCCAAGTGACTTAAAAACTGTTGCATGATATCAGGTGAAACCTTAGATGGTGTTGAATAAAACCACCTTTGATATTTGCTCTGTAAGTTGTACATCTTGAGAGATATTTGGTGTTATTTGTATTGCTAATTATACAATTAAGCATACATGTTCATATTTCTGTAAATATTTCAATAAACATGCAATTATAGAGGCATTTATTGTTGTCAAGTGAAAGCTTATGTCTGGTTAACAAAAACATTCTAACAATATATGTCTAGGTTGCACAGTTTCCAAGATAAGAGAATTTGTGAAAGTTTAGCAAAAGTATAATCTGGGTTTGTGCATATTATCATATAGTATTTATGGAATGACTATGAATGCACTGACTGTTCATAGGTTCATAGGATAATACTAGGCTATTGGCCCTGAGGCCCTTGTAAGCCTAGCCAAGAATTTTGCCCATGTTCCCTCAAAGTCAGCACCTATTTCCCCTGTCCAGCAGAGACACAGTAGGGATCCCAGTGGTGTATCTTCTGTTTCCCATCCAGTCGCTCAGGTTCCTCTTAAAGAGAGATAGAAAGGTACTCTGCTCGACATGGAGAGGGAGTCTATTCCACAGATGGGGGAGTCTTTGGGACACAAACCGATCCCACTAACATGTTCTATTAATGTCACAGTCCAGGTTAAGGCCTTGCATATGGGTTGTGTGAGTGGAGTTTGGCTTATGGATATGCAGCAACTCCATCTAGACTGAGTCTGAGATGGCCTTGTATGCCAGACACAGGTCACCTCTAAGCAGTCTGTATGAGATTGAGTAGAAGGACAGGGCTTTTAGCCTATCTGTATATGACAGGTGTTTGAGACCCTGGATTTTCCTGGTCAGGAACCTCTGTGGTCTCTCCAGCTGCTGCATGTGCTTGACGAGGAACATGCCAAATGCTACATTGTACTCGATAATGGGTCTGATAAGGGAGAAGTACAGGGATGTTATGACCTCCTTGTTCCTGGACAAAATACCCTTATTTATGAAGTGGGCCATGTAGAAAGCTTTCTGTACAAAAGAGGCAATGTGATGGACAAAAGTCAGGTTGCTATCAACCTGGATGCCCAAGTCCCTCATGACTGATTGCATGCTTAGTACATTGTTATTAATGTGATAATTAGTAGGGATGCTATTTTCCTCAAAGGGGATAATGATGCATTTCTTGGCATTCAGTTTGAGGCCATACTTCTGGCACCAGTCATTAGTTTGGGTAAGGCCCTCTTGGAGGATACTCACATCACTAGGGGAATTTAAGACTGCGCACAGCTTGCAGTCATCTGCACACTTGGTCAGCCACAGACCACTGGCTTTGGCTTGCACCTCAGAAAAGTATATCCCAGACAGTAGAGGCTCCAAGACTGATCCTTGGGGTACACTGCTCATTACAGGTCTACTACTAGAAATAGCTTTCCCTCTTTTTAACTGAGTGGTTCTATCAGTGAGCCAGTTAGCTACCCATCTGGTAACATATGGGTTGATGCCTAGCTGGGAGAGTTTATCTATTATGCCGGAGTGGGGAATAGTGTCAAAGGCTTTGGCTAGGTCAAGGTAGGTGGTGTGCACTATATTCCCCTCATCCATGGCTTTGGTGACTCTTCTGAAGAAGCTAACCAAATTTAACAGGCATGATCCCCCTTTGACAAAACCAAACTGTGTGGGGTCAAGGGTATGGAGGTTGCCAATGTCCTTGTTTATAAGGTCCATGATAATTTGTTCCATGGCCTTGCAGATCAGGCTAGTTAAGCTGATGGGCCTATAATTGCCTCAGTCAGTGAACACTCCACCTTTGTGTAGAGGGATGACAGTGGTTGTCCTCCATTCAGCTGTGATGAAGCCGATTTTCAGGCTTTGGTTGAATAGGCTGCCTAATGGAGATGAGCGCTCATACCTGAGTTCATGTAGGATACAGTCAGGGATGTTATCGGGTGCCATGGAGACTGTATTTTTTGCCTTTAAGATGGCATTAAAGACCTGCTCCCTGGTGATGAGGGGAGGGGGAAGGTGCTGAGGATGTCCTTGTTTACTGATGGGGGGACAGGGGGGGTGAGGTTTTCACTGAATCTGATGCAAGCAGGTTGGCTATATTTATGGCGTTTGTGTATGTAGTGTTATTGACCACCATTTCAGAGCAGATTTGGGTGTTACCTTTGAGATTGTGGACATATGTAAAGAAGGCCTTGTGATTGTCCTTAATGGATGTGGCCAATTTGGACTCAAAGTTAGGCTTAGAGGATTTCACCAGTGACCTTATTTGCTTGTTCAGACAAAGGAGAGATTGCTTCCAATTTGGCACCTGCTCCGTCTTGGTCCTCCTGGATGGCAATTTTTTCCTTTTATTATAGAGTTTGTTAATTTGGTCCTGTCTGGTATTGCTGAGTCCATACAGCTATGTAGGTGCTCATATATTTTTTTGGTGTAGGCTTGGACATTAGTGCTTGTTCCAACTGAAGGGACAGTGGCTGTGAAGCTGCTTATACCTGCTCTGAGGAGATTGTAGTCAGCTTTGGAAAAGTTTTTTTGTTTGACCCTGACAAGGGAGGGGGTCAGGGGACATGGTGACTTCAATGGTTGGATCTTACCAAGGAGGATGACACTGTAGGGGTGCTACAGTGGCTACTCATGTTGGTTACGAGTAGGTCCAGGATATTTTCACCTCTCATTACTGTTATCACTTTAAAGAATATTTCTTACTGATAACATTGCTATTTGTTCAGTTTTAATAGCTTTTAATGTTTACAAAATATTTACATTTATCTGTTTTATGGCTTTTAAGTTTTTTTTTCAGTAAATGCTCAAGCATACAAGCTGTGTGTAGCCTGCTAGAGGTGTGATATTCCACACCACATAGGTGTTAATGAGATAAGCCACAGTGAGAGTGAAGAGGCTGTGAGCTATGTGTGTGTGTGTGTGTGTGTGTATGTGTGTGCGTGTGTGTGTGTACGTCTCTGTCTGTGAGTGTGAATGTGTCTGTATGTATGTGTGTGTGTGTGTCTGTCTCTCTGCATCTCTGTACCTGTGTGAATGTGTCTGTATGTGTGTGTGTGTGTGTAAGAGTGAGTCTGAAAGTGTGTGTGTGTGTGTGTGTGTGTGTGTGTGTGTGTGTGTGTGTGTGTGTGTGTGTGTGTGTGTGTGTGTGTGTGTGCACGTGTATATGAGTGTGAATGTATCTGTGAGTGTAAGTGCATGTATGTGTTTGCATGTGTAAATGTGAGTGAGTGTGAGGGTATCTATATGTATGCCTTGTGAAGAACTGCCATCCTATCTAAGACTTAGCTTCCTGGCTGAGATAGGTTCTGGATTTCCACGTTCTAAAATGAGTAAATACATTCATATGTTAAACATATGCAGTTGAACAGGTAGATCATTTGTAACCTAAACACAAGATCCCAATTAGACTTTACCAGGGCATGAATTAATACCAGATCCCATTGGAATGAAGTACATTATATCTAGTTTTAACCCCTTTCCAAAGGCCTTGAGGGGGCAGACCAGGGTGTTCTTACCATTGTACATTCACTTATCCAGGCTAGGCTTAAACAGGGTCAGGGGGCTACTCTGATTTACATTCAGGTGGAGTCTGTTCCATAAAAGAAGGTGGGATACTATGTGATTGATATTAATTCACCAGCAGGTCCTGTTCATGTTTAGTAGAAGTTTCTTGACTGAGTGTTTAGGGTGTCATTAGTTTAGGGGATGTGTAGGCCAAATATAACCACACCTTTGAGGTTCTGTATGGTAGACAGTGATCCCCTCTCAGAAGTTAGTAGAAAAACGGAAAAGAGAGACAGAGTGCTGAAAGATGGTTATGGCAATTCAAGGAAGGCAAGTCCTTAATTGACTTATCAAGCAAAGGGTGTGGCCTCTCAAGCTGAGTCATATACCTAGACAAGTGCATATAAAAGTGAGCATTATACTGTATTAGTGGCCTGATATGGGAGGAGTACTGGGGTGATGATGACATCCTTGAATCGAGAAGATGAAGCCCTGGTGATTAGTCTGCATAGAAGAATTTCCTTACAACAGTGGATACATGGTTGTGAAAGAATCGTTTGTTGTCTATGAAAGTGTTCAAGTCTCTAATGACAGGGTCAGATTTTAGGGAATGCCACCTATATAATAGGATCATGAGTGCACAAATTTGCCAAAGGGCACAATGCTGCATTTCTTGGCATTTAATATGAGTCCATGGTACAAGCACCACTTGTTAGTATGTGTTAGGCCCTCCTCAAAGCCAAAGTAAACTTTATTGTCATACAGATCAACACAGAGGAAAAAATGTGTATCACTGTAAGAACTTTCGAAACTCAGGCTTGTATCATATGAATGACAGTTTACAGAAGAAAGATAGATTAATAAAAAGAGTATATTAAATAAAAATAAAATAAGATACAAAAAAATTAAAGTAAAACAATTTGTAAAGCTCTATTTACATCAGAAATGCAACAAATACAACAGCAGTGATGAGTCATTGAAAAGAGGAAGGCTTAGTGTTCTAAATTATTAAAAAAGACAGTTAACTGGAAGAGGTGAATGGGATACGTAACAAAGTTCATGATACTAAAAAAGAGTAGCTCTTTAGTAAATGTGCTACAGAACTGCAGAATAATTATCTTGCTGTATGTATCTAATGATGACAGACCTACACTGGTTTTCGAATGGATAGTTTGGAATAAAGCTGGACTATTATGTTTGTAGTACAACACCAGGCTACTCAGTTGTACTGGATAGAATGACATGTCCATAAACATACAAGGCAGAGATCCAAAGCAGGAGAAAATTCATCTGAAAAATGAAGTTTGTAGGACAGGAAAAATTAAAAAGGGTGGCAATGTAAGAGGGTAGATTTAAATTAAATGTATTATATGACAGATGTTTAATTCATTTCTTGAACTGGAACCCTGGCAATTCTTTACAATGCACTTACTGTTGAAGTTGCATTGATTATGAACTCCGATGCATTATTTTATCACACTTTAATAACTGAATACTTGCAGTTCCATGGAGACAGTGTAAAGTCCAACCAGTATATTGCCTTGCTGTTGTCAGAAAATCATGGATAGTTTATTCCTCCCTCTCTCTCTGTCTGAAGAACAGTTCTTGACAGCTTACCTCCATGCTGTTGACAAGTTCCACACAACAAACACATTTCTTCGCTCTTCGGCTCTCTGCTGCTGTTACTCATTGATTTGCTGTTCCTTCTTAGATTTATACTACGATATATAATAAGGCTTTTTCTCTGAGTGAGCCTTACTTTTTGACTGAGAAGACCTTTGAAAAATTACATCTTCTATTAACCTATTCATCTAGAAGAAAGAAAATGACTGACCCAGTGGAATCTAACTGTAATAAACTTTCCTTTTGCGTACTTCTCACTGAAGGCCTCTTTTCATCATTTACCTCTGCAAAAGGCAATGATAGATTATTCAATCTTTGTCTTCATGCATTTGCAGCTAAGGGGACTGCTGTCTTTGTGGATTGAAAGTTGCCTGATACTGACAAGTGTGAGATGCTATGTGTTTGAAATGAACGCAAGATATAAAGGTTTTATTGCTTTTCTATATAATTTAATTATAATTTCAAACCTACACAACTGTATATTTCTGAGTGGCTTAATTATATGACTTGCATGCTTATGCAGTATGAAAGTGGTGGTTGTGGGAGTCAAACCCAGGCTCACAAAATCTAACTTCCTCAGTACTTTAGGAACTATGGTGTGTTGGAGAGGATGGGATAGTAGAACACTGGTAATAGAAATTTTTTTTTTCTGGGCTGCTGTTATTCTTAGAAGATGATAGGCCAAGGTTAAGCAAAGCTTGTGTGGCTCAGTGGATTAGGGAAGTTAGCATGGGTGATGCCGTTGATGGTTCAAAAGCTACAAGCTACCATATACTACCACTGGTGAAAAGACTGGAAGCAATGTCCCTTTATTCAATGTCTTATAGACTCCTGAGGGGAGATCTGTACTTTGCCTTCCATGCCATTAGGGTGAGTGGTCTTCAATCTCTTCTATTTTCACAAATTAAATAGTCCAACAAATACCAGAACCAGGGATCTAATTTTTTTCTATCAGATAAACAAAAAATAGTGGAGAGACAGGTTCATTATGCAGTACCTTCCCCAACTCTGAAATAGACTCCAACTGCAAATTAACAGTGTGATACATTATTTTTCTACAATCAGTATCTGGATGACTGGATGGGTATTCACAAAATCATCCCTTGAAAAAGGAGGTGTAGTGGAAAGATGGGTGCTATTTCTTATGACCCTATGATCTTACAAAATAAATATGCAAGATCACAGGCATTAATATACTTAATACACTGACAGCTAAACAAACAGAAAGGGCCTTAAGCACCTGGAACCAGTTCAGGCAAACTTCATTGCTGCTGTTCATATGGCAAAGCAAACTGTACTGCTATACCTACTTTGTCAATATTTTTATCAGAATTCTTTTTTTATTCTTTCTTAATAATGCCACTAAACTGCAAACAGAAATGTATACTTTTTATGGCTCATTCTGGTTTCTTAGGTTGAGTCAAAGATGTAGCAATGTTTTGCAAAAAATTCTTAACAACTGCAGCATCTTTGTAGTATTACACTCCTTTCTGCAATGTTAACTTTAAGATATAAAATATAAACGTTGCAGAACATCCTTCTAAAAAGGATGTTTTTCTACTTCATGCATTCAATCAGAAAATTTGCCCCATCGCAGCCAGCTAGTAATCTGACCACAGTTCTACCATCAGACGTCTGGGGGTGCCACTGATATAACGGAGGCGAGGATGTAGCAAGCATGCATACATTTTTCATCGCCATAATACGAGAGTGACTTAAAATACATTTTCTAGGGGTGTCTGCTTTAATTGCATTTGTTGACAATATATATTTCCCGTATAAAGAAGAAGACCCACCAGCTTCTTTTCTGAAGCTGATCATTTTGTTTGCAGGCATGAATAACGACATCCTCATACAGCAGTGTCACCTTAAATTAGTGTTTTATTTGCTCTGTGGGTGTTTGAACCTACTTATTTCCATTTACTTCCATTTGAATGTTATGATAGAATTTAATATGAACACATACATACCCGATGTTAAACTATTTGATTCTCTGTCATGCTTTGAAAACTGTCAGTACTTTCTTAAAAAAATAAACTTGTATTCTTTATAAATCCTGTATGTTTTAACTACAGAAAATGGTAAACACTGACCCCTTTATAAAGCTTTATAAGCTTTACAGTCTATGTAATGTAAGAATACACAAAATATGTGTCTGTAGGGAGTCAGATATACCATTCAGTGCTGCCACCTGTGGACCTTAGGCATAACATTCTAGAATGTTCTATGAGAGTTCATTTGTGATGGATCCACTACAAATCGTCCCTACTAAAAAGCTCAAAGCATACTTAGAATGCTTAAATTACAACATGAATCCTTGTATTTGAGTGCTCAGTTTATGAGCAGTTGTGACTAAAATTATTTTGCAGCCCCCCCCAACACACAAACACACACACACACACACACACACACACACACACACACACACACACACACACACACACACACACACAGACACACACACACACATACACATCATTGTTGCTATGCAGCTACTCCTCAGAGAGCAATCACTAACAGGAAATGTAAGGTCTCTCTGTCTGTCTTTGTCTATTCACTGAGGTGCAGTAACCTCAGACCACCCAGAACTCACTAATAGGCATATATACCGTATAAATCTCGCTCTGCCAAAAAGTGAATAATGAAACTCTGAGAAATGCTAGCTCAAGCCAGCATGCTTAATCAAATTGGGATCAAGATAGATATGGAAACTGAATGAAACACTAACACTTTTCCTTCAACTACACAATAATTGTATTACATTTATGTTTTGCTAATAGCATCAGAACTACATTGCAGTTGCATTGCATTATAGTTGCATGCCCTGAAACTGTTATCTCTTCTGACTAATTTGAATTACTCTCTGTTTCCCTGCAGTTCGATAAAAATTGGGTTTCAATAAAGTGTGACAAACTCATTTGTCTGACGAAATCCTTGTGAAAACTGGTGCTCTACATGAGACAGATGTGGAGGGATGGAGACACTGTCAGAAAAGTATTTTGTTTCAAAACCATATGGAATTTCTAATTTATTAAGAAAAAAATTAATGCTGGTATGCTTTAAAAAAAAAAAGAGATCCGTGAACTGCAATAAGCAATCTAGTACTTACCTATGACATTTGACTACTCCTTGTTAAACAAATAACATCCACTGTTATAACTCAAAGACAGTGAATAGCATAATTTGTCAGGGAGTCTCTCACTGCCTTGGTCACATTTCTCCTATTTAGTGTTAATCTGCTACCGGGGGAGTTTACATCTACATCCCAAAAATAATTTAGTGAGTAGCAATTTGTCACTAAGCATGCATGCTGTTTCAGTACTCAGC
The DNA here is from genome assembly GCF_019279795.1 of Protopterus annectens. Lineage (NCBI taxonomy): Eukaryota > Metazoa > Chordata > Ceratodontiformes > Protopteridae > Protopterus > Protopterus annectens. The sequence continues at coordinate 768,813,586 of NC_056733.1, forward strand.
AATTATGTTAGCTGTTCAGAAACTGATTACGTAGTCCATTATGTCTCCTAAGTACACTTGTTTACTTTACCATGGTGTCCCAACTTCTCGGCACAAAACTGTAAACAAAATGTCTTAAACCATGTGCATGAAACATGAATAATTAATTACAATGATCTTAGAAGTGATCGAGATTTAGGAGTATGTGGGTTTGTTGATATTGTTAACCTCTTCACATTCTGGGCCTCGTGAATGTTGATCATACCTGTTTTGGTGGCCCCAGCAGTCCTATTTTCCACAAAGCTATACTACAAGTAACACCATGGCAGTCAGCAACCCCTGAGCATACCTCTCAAGTGTTCCTGATTTTGGCTCCAGAGTTTGCTCTGTAATCTTACATTTTTTGATTGTTTGCAAAAATGTGATGGATTGCAATCAACAAATAATGAGACCCATTAAAGCTGCAGACTTCTTTAACAACTTGGAACTTCAGCTTCTTTTATTCTGTCACCTTCTAAAATGAGTAGTACTAATGTTTTTTAAAGTGTTTTTGATCTGATGTGAGACCTTTCTTCATGATTATTTCCTGTTTTGTTCATAATTCCTGCAGTAAGAGTTTGAGAACTTTGCACCTGTAGCACTGCTCTAGCACCTGAGAAACTGTTGAGTGCAACTTATGACACAAAAAAATAATTTTCTGAAACACAGAGGGGTTCAGAATACAGAGACTGGGAGCAAGCGTCTGAGCAACACTACTCAAAACCAGCTGTTTATACAAATACCTCCCGAGTGTTGTTTACTTAACAACGAGTCCACCATTCACCAAACACAAATAAAACAATGCACGTTGCAGTAAGGTGGACAGAAATATTTGGTCATTAAATACTTCAGGGAAGAACAGAGTGGTTTCTGGAGCTACAAGTATATTACACAATTGTGTCATGACCAGATCTATCATGAAAATGGAGAGCCATCCTTTTTATAGCAAAGGAAGTAAACAACTTCTAGTAATATGAGTACAAAACTATAATGTTTAGCTCACAATAGTGACACACAGCTATACTACCCTTTCAGGATTGTGTTCAGGGAAATACATGTTGAAAGGAATATGATAGTTTACACCTTGATGCATTCTGTAAATGTAAAAGCAGTCTCCCCATATGTCTGTATCACTGTTCTTAACATTTGGTTAGGACAACTTTTGACCAGACGTATTTATTCATTTTATTATTTTTATTTATTTATTTATCATTTGTTGACCGGGAAAGTCCGACTAGGTTCCACAGAGCCTGTTTTCAGCGGAGGCCTGGGGAGAAATGCTCCAGATGCATGTCTTTGGAATGTGGGAGGAAACCGGAGTACCTGGAGGAAACCCACGCGAACACAGGGAGAACATGCAAACTCCACACAGAAGGCACCCCAGCCAAGAATCGAACTGGAGAACCTCTTGTTGTGAGGCGACAACTTTAACTGCTGCACCACTGTGCCACCCAAAGCCCAAATTATTTATTTATTTATTTTACATTTGTTTACTGGGGTGGTCCGACTGGACAGAGTTGTTCGTTTTCAGTGGAGGCCCTGGGAGAAAAGCTCCAGAACAACTGCTAACATACTATACATAAGACATTTACATGAGCATTGTGGTTTACACATACAGTTATAAAATATTGCAGATAATAACATATGATTGCATATGATATTTACATAAGCATAGTGGTTTAGGCATACAATTTAAAGTATAGCAGGTAGCAACATATGATTGTTGTTGATACAGTATGTTTAGCAGAGATAGTCTTGAAGATGTAGTGAAGATAAGACAAGAAAGGAAAAACTAAAAAAAAAATACTAAACATACCCAGGTGTTAGCAGAAAAAGGCAACTATTTCTTTCCTTCCTTATTTATTTTCCTTCCATTTTGAGGACCAGCAGTCTTCCTCGCTTGTCTGCACTCTGGACCCCATTTCATCAATGCATTCTGGGGTACCACTACCCCTTGCATGAAGTAATGCATATTTTTCAGTATCAGACTTAAAGCCTCCTTTTGCCATCCATGGTCCCACATTCCCATGCATTCTTCCTTTCTCCCCTCCATTTGCCATCCATGGTCCCACATTCCCATGCATTTTTCCTTCTCCCCTCCATTTCCCATCCATGGTCCCACATTCCCATGCACCCCCCCCCATTTGCCATCCATGCTCCCACATTCCAATGCATTCTTCCTTTTTCCCCTCCATTTGCCATCCATGCTTCCACATTCTCATGCACTCTTCCTTCTCCCCTCCATTTGCCATCCGTGCTCCCACATTCCCATGCATTCTTCCTTTTTCCCCTCCATTTGCCATCCATGATCCCCCATTCCCATGCATTCTTTATTTTTCTCAATGCTACAATTCTGTTGCCTGGTGGTATAGCACATTCACAATTTTCTTCCCCCCTCTGTTCTTCAGTGTGTGAATTTCTTGTGTCTAAGTATTTTCTTGCATTGCCTGTCCTGTTCTCCTTACTATTTCAGTACTCCTTTGTTGACATACTCAACCAGTTTTGTACCTGGTTCTCTTTCTCCTTATATGCCCTTTAGAAATGAAAGTATTCCTGGTGAAGTCCCATAAATATAACAGAGTACTAGATAAGCATCCATAGAGTACACATCCCTGGAATTTGCTGGCATTTTACTGCCTTTTACACTGAATGACATGATTCCACATCAGAATAATTATAACAACCAAACCCTTTTCCTCTCCCTAACTGCAGGGGGGAGGTACATCTCCAAATAGATACATGCCCATTTGGATTAGTGCTCTAACCCAGTTATGAAACCGAATAAATAAATAGATAAACCATTCCTTCATTGTTTGGCCACCACCAAAGTGCAGAACCTTACATTTTTTTTCCTTAAATTTCATCTGCTACTTAACAAATAAAACTTGAAAGAATCCAACAGTGATAAGAACGAAAAAAGAACACCAGCACGAATCAACTTCCAAGAACCACACTCGGACCAAATAGACTCAGCGCTTTCATTCACTTTATTAACGTGAACTTCATCAGAAAAAACACACACACCGACTCACTCCTTCCTTTTATAACAAATTAAATTAAATGACAGGAAATGATGTAACGTGAGAATCATTTCTCATAAATATAAAACAAATAAGACATATAAAACCATGTACAAAAATGTAAATAATATTAATAATAAAACTGTTAAATATTCATTAGTTCACTACTCATGTTTCATCTATACATTAAAAAACATTTTAAGTTAATGACTTCATTCAAGCCAGGTAGTATGTCTGCTCCAAATAGCAACTGCCAAAATGCCTCTTTGCATTCTAATCTGTTGTTTAGATCCCCATCTAGTAACACTTTGTCAATACTATCTAGAACAAAAAACTCAAACTTTTTGAATGTAGTACAAGAAAATGAATGTCTAGAAAGTGAATTTGTCTTGTCTTTTTTCTTTATAGCTAATGTATGCTCGTATATCCTACGTTTTAGACTTCTCTTGGTTTTCCCTATGTAGTAATTTTTACATGTAGTACAAGTAGCTAAATAAACCACAAACTCACTATTACAACTATAATACTTTTTTGCCCAAAAAGTGTGTCTCAAATGTTCCATGATGACAAAAGAATTACTAATAAATCTGAATTGTTTAGAATTCATACAACTGAAAGTTCCTTTCTTATTGGAACATGCTCGAGAATTACTAATCTCCACATCTTTCTTTGATTCTGACAACACCTTAATGTTAGTAATCGTTTTAAATGTAAATTTTGGTGTCAACCCCAAAATGGAGACCAATTCCTTATTTCCAAGAATAATTTTCCAGTTGTTCTCTATAATATGTTTAATATTCCACATTTCTCTAACTATAGGTAACGGAAATGCAGTAAGAAATTCTTGTATGTTCATGTCACTCCTTCTTCTACTAACGATGTCTGAGGGGTCCACCATTTAATCCCTCGAGTGTAGAATAGGTTTAGCTACCCCATTCCTGAGGTTTATTACTTCACCTTCAATTTTCTTTAACCATTCTAGATCATACCCTCTATCTGTGAATAATGATCTAAGAATAATAATTCCTCAGCAAAAACATCCTCTTCTGAAGTTAATCTACTTAATCTTATAATATGGCCCTCGATAACACCCTTCTTCATATGAAAAGGGTGCAAGCTGTCCCTATGTAGATATTGGTTTGCAAAGCATGACTTCCTAAATATTTTGCTCTTAAATTGTGTTATACCATTGTCTATGCTTAAGGCCAAGTCTAAAAAGTTGATATTCACATCAAAACCACTAATTATGAAAAATAAAAAATCTGTGGTATTATTCAAGTACATAACCAATTCTACAAATTCTGAGTAATCACCTGACCATAGAAAAAACAAATCGTCAATGTATCTGTAATATAATTCTACTTTACTGTAACTGGAGTGTGACTTGAGAAATTTTTGTTCCCAGTTTGCCATAACTAGATTTGCAAAAGCCCCATTGTTACACCTGACAGTTGTTTGTACAGTACCTTACTGAATCTAAAAAAGTTGTTATCCAACACTGACTCCATTAAGGTACAGAAGGTATTAATCTTCTCACCTGAAAAATCTGTTTCTAGTCAAATATTCCCTCATATAATCAAGACCTTCTTCTTGATTTATAGAGGTATAAAGACTCTTCACATCCAAAGTTCCAAAATATATGGCTCTATTAGATGTGTTATAATCTCTCAGGATCTCCAGCAAGTGCCACGAGTCTCTCAGATAATGTTCAGATTTTTGAACAACTGGATTTAAAACACTATCCAACCAAATGGAGATATTTTCAGTCTTTGAATGTTTAGCAGATATGATAGGTCTAAATGGTGGATGTTTGTCATTGTTTTGTATTTTTGGGATACCAAAAAATGTTGCTATTTTTGGATGTTCCACAAGCAAAAAATCATATTCCCTGTTGTCTATTTCTCCCTGACAAAACATGTCAAACAAAAGTGTATCTAATCTTTTGTAACTTTGTCCTACTTGCTCAAAAGTGACCTTCTTATATGTACTTAAATCATCTAACATAGAACCTATAGACTCCTCGTAATATTTGTTGTTCATGATTACTATCTTGCCCCCTTTGTCTGCCTTCATAGTTCTGATGTCAGGATTTCTGGTCAATGTTTTTAAAGCCACCATTTCTTCTTCAGATAAAGTTTCACCATTAAGACATTGTCTTCTTCTAAACTCACTTTCAAAAATGTTCTGGAACACCTGCAAAGTGTTAAGCAAAGGTGGGTTGAATGTACTTGGTTTACAAAATGAATGTGTGTGTATTCGCTCATTCAAACCAACATCCTGCGTAATGTATTTCAGATTAAGCTTTCTCAAAAATAATCTAAAATCCACTAACAGTTTGCCTACATTCATCCCACATGTCGGGATGAAAGAGAAACCTTTTCTTAACACATTTTCAACTTTAAGAGGAAGTGGTGTGTCAGACAGATTTAAAATGTCAACATCAAAAACACTTGTGGTAACCAAATTTACCACCTTCGTTTGTTCTTCCCCTTCCCATTCCCCTTTTGTTGAGTGGAGTTGTACCATTTGGTAGTCCGTTTGTTGGGTTGCACCACTTCCTGAAAAGGGCCTTTATCTTGTTCACATGATGAAATAACTATGTCAGCATAACTGGTTCCAGCCTCATCTGAATTGTTTCTTTGATCAATAGCTGTACCAGCCGTGTTTGTAACTGGGAAAACTATTCTGTCCCCCATACTCCCTGACAAATTGTCATTGTTAGTTGTTTTCGCCTCTTGAAATCTATGGTTGTTCTCACGTTCATTCTCTTTTATATTGCCTGTAGTAACCAATTGAGATGTCTCTCTTGTTTCATCATAGGCAATGTATGCCTGATTAGATTTGTAGGCGGTGATATCTCTTCTCAGCTTAGCCTGCTTTCTTGAGATTATTGTTGCCCTATGCCTATCCGCCTTTGCTTCAACACTATTGTATAAAGTGCTGAAGTTTTTGAAACTATAATGACTCGATGCCATCATCTAAAGTCTTGATGTTGTTTTTAATCTTAGTAATTTCTTTCTCATAATGTTCCACCAACACACGCATCATAGAGAGTCCTGTTTCGTTATATAAATCAATCAGAATTCTACATAAATCATCCCCTGGTGACACACAATTGGGGAATTTCGCTGTCCTTAACCCTTGCGGTACTATTTTACGCTGAATACATTCGTTAAGGTATTGTACTTCCAAACTCAAAGTCACATGTTTCAAAACCAGTCTTTCCATTTCAAAGATTCTTTTCTTACATACAATGGTATCATTTAACTGCTTACTTAATGTTTTGTTTGCAGTTACTTCAACCATAGCTGAAAATGGATTGCCTTTTTCTTTGCAAACATAAGTCCACACATCACTATCTACAGGACGCTGTTGCTCTCTCTCCTCAATTAATCTTTGTATTTTATGTATTGTGTAACATAATCTTTGTATAATCTGTATGTGGAGCTTTTCTCCCCAGGTCTCCATTGAAAACGGGTTCTTTGGGCCCAATGGACTATCCTGGTTAAACAACAGCAAATAAATAAATAAATAAAAATAAATAAGAGTCTCGCCACTTCTGGCGTTAGTTTCCAAATGTAAAGCATCATCAGTTTTTGTATTTAAAGTGTCCGCTTCTGTTTTTTTACTCAGTGAGTGCACTTGACCCTGTAAACAGTCTTTCACTATCTCCTTGATAGTGTCCAATAGTTTTTCTTTGAAATCCAGTGTTGACGAAATATCACCACCAATTCCAACTACCGGGTGAGTCGACAAATTCAGCAAAACATCTTGTGAAGAAAGCTCCGAGGCCATAGGATATTGCTCCGCACTAGGCAACACCAACAAACAAATAAAACTTGAAAGAATCCAACAGTGATAAGAACCAAAAAAAAAAGCACCAGCATGAATCAACTTCCAAGAACCACACTCGGACCAAATAGACTCAGCACTTTCATTCACTTTATTAACGTGAACTTCATCAGAAAAAACACACACACCGACTCACCCCTTCCTTTTATAACAAATTAAATTAAATGACAGGAAATGATGTAACGTGAGAATCATTTCTCATAAATATAAAACAAATGGTGTTCTTTTTTGGTTTTCATCTGCTACTTATTCACCAAATCACAAAATAATTAGGTTATGTTGCAGGTTACTGTTCTACTGAGTGGGGCTGGGGCAGTAGCTCTGGTATTGCCAGTTAACTGGCCCTATTATGTATGCTTAGTATTTACTTGTTTTATTTATTTATTTGCTTATCTGTGCACATTCATTGGTCTGGAATGTTCAACTGTATAGTGTCCATTTTCTGCAGAGTTCTGGGGAAAAGTTAAATTAACAAGTGTATTGCTAGGCATACTCAGCATATTCAAATGAGCATATTTTTTCTTGAGCATCTCTTAGACATGTTATTACTAAATGAGCACACTATGTTTGGCACTGTCTAAACTAAAGCCTTCTGTACCAAAGCTATATAAAGCATGCTACCTGATTGCCTTTTTATGGTTACAAATAATAATATAATATTAATTATATAATAATAAAGCTATATATAATATATAATATTCAGATGATGTAGTGGTGCAGCGATAGCATTGTCACCTCACAGCAAGAGGTTCTTCGGTTCGATTCTCAGCTGGAGTGCCTTCTGTGTGGAGTCTGCATGTCTTTCCTGCATTCATGTGGGTTTTGTCTGGATGCTCCGGTTTCCTCCCACATTTCAAAGACATGCATCTGGAGAGTTTCTCCCCAGGCCTTCCTGAAAATTGGCTTCGGTCCAAGTCGGACTTTCCCGGTAAACAAATGTTAAATACAAAAATAAATAATAATATATAATAATAATAATATAATGCTCCTTTGGCATGTATCTGTCCAGACAGATGCAACAACTTAAATGCATATACAGATACCTTACTAAAAGGGTACAAAGCCTAATCAACATGTCCTACACAGACTGATTCAAAGTCCTGTCACTTTAGTGGCCTGTGCTTGGCATACAAGGCATCCTCTATCCCATTACTGATGGATTCATTGCACATCAGCAAGTCAAATGGTATCAGAAATACTCAGTCTAGGGATCTAAACCTCTTCTGCAACATTAACGTAACAGTTTAAAGGAACAGGTATATTTCACAGAGGATACCACAGCTGTGGAATAGACTCCCCATCCACGTAAAAGAAAGTTCATCCCTGGCCATTTTCAAGTGCAATTTAGAACTATACATGGGAAATAGAAAATTTACCCCAGGATTGCCCCTGTACTGATAATGGACAGATATAGTTCCTAAAGGCTTTATCCCATACATGGGTCATCTCAAGTTATCTATGGTCTAATCCCAGTTATTCTTGTTAGGGGTAATAAATAACCAATAACCATGGGATGGGTAAGGCCAATCTATAACCCAATAGGATAGATTATTTCAAGTATGAAAAGGAAAATTGGCTTTAAATGCGCCTAGTACTTACCTATGAACCTACAAACCTATGAAGTAGCAGCAGCTGAAAGTAATTTGTCCCTTCCCAAAGTGTATATGAGCAGCATTTTGAGGGCTGGGTTCATTTTAAATAATAAGCGGGTATTAGGGCTAGCAGCCTAAGGTGTGAGTGCAAAATATAAATTTCTGACTACACCTGTACTCGCATAATTAATAAGCACACATGACTCAGTCTAAAAATAGCAAAACTGAAAAGAGTAATCAGAAAGAGACTATTGCAAGATGAGGCACAGAGAGCAAGAGTCAAATGAGTTTTTGTTACACGAGGTACAGTTAAAGATGAGATGACTACAGAAGTGTAGAAAAATGGGTAATACACACAGAGAATGTCAGAAAAAGGAAGAGCAAATATCAATAATTGTCAGTGTAAGTCACTGGTTTCTATCTTATTAAACTATAACAGGTATTGACACTGTGGTATCACAACTAAACTTAACAACTGTAGTTAGAATGAGGAGCTGTAAGTATATAATGTTCATGTAACCACACAATAACATGTCAGATTAGTCTGGTCTTTCAAAAGATTTTGAATACATATTTCAGAGAAATTTGTCACAGAGCCAATATGAGCTTACTGATGTGGACAGAGAAGCATGAATCACCAAAGGTCAAGTTCATAAAGATTATCACTTACTATGCGCACACTTTGTGTACACTTTCTGAATTCAAGAACAGCATTATCACAATGCTTCTGCTACACTTTGTGATAATCTTTATGGTTGCATATTGCCTACTCAGAGGCAGTCTCTGCCTAACATACAAAGCTATGTCAAACCCAGAGCTGTTGGACATGCTCCATTTAAAGAAATCCCAATCCCTCAGAGCTACACGCTCTAGGGACCTAAACCTTGTCACCACAATAAACAGAACATGTTGGAGGGATAGATTCCTGTACCAGAGACTTTCCATACTCTGGAACAGACTACCTATCTATGTCAAACAGAGCTCCTCATTAGCACTCTTCAAGAAAAATCTTGATGATTGGATGGGTAATAGGAAATTCACCCTGGGGATCACTTCTGTGGTTCTGCTTGACAGGGGCACAGGAAAATAATTTTCTTGGGTGGCGAAAGCCAGGGTACCTTTTTGGCTAGGCTTGTATAGGCCCTAGGGTCAATAGCATAGTACCTACCTATGAACTTATGAATCCAGCCTCAAGTCTTATATTGGACTTAGCCAATGATGTAGTTAGGAAATACTTTATGAACTCATATGAATACATTTCTTTTTCTGAGCATTTTCTGAGCATCTGTCAGAATCATTATAATTTATAGAGGCATGAAGATGTTTACAACTGTCTAGGCCAATGTCTATGACACAGATCTGCACACAACCTGCTTAGAGATTCTTCATCTATAAACACAGCTTTATGGCTATAGGGAGCAACAACTTAAAGGATGCATTCTTTTAATCATATGGGGTCAGTATTTCAATAAATTAGTATATTGTCCTAGTTGCAAACTTTGTGGGACTGAGCAGTAACAGTGTAAGATTGTGTATACAAAACTGAGGTTTGTGTCAATAGCCCTAGGTTTAAACAGGGATTAAAAAAAAGAACAAGGTAACCTATGGTCATATTGTGATTTGCAATATTCCCAGATGTCAGCAGGTGAGGGACATTGGGGTAATCTAGTAATTTATGAATAAACTCTAGTTAGATTAGACAGGTGTGATTCCCATGCCCTGGCCCAGCAATCAAGGAGCCTCAATCCTTACCATTAACACCAGAGAGGGCATCTCATATATGAAGAAAGGATAACAAATACACACAGTAAAGTGCAATTTCCCTTAAGAGCACACAGAGATCACAGTCAATCTGGGGCTGATCACTCCATTGCTCTCCAGGTCCCCAATAAGACTCCCCATTGGCACAGCTATAGGATACAGATCTCAGCCTAGCTGGGCAAGCTAAAACTTCCAGAACCCTCTCTGTCCAACCAGTGCTTTGTGTCCTTGCCCAAGTAGCTGACACACACATACTTTGAGATAAGAGTTTATACAACCACACAGACACTCCTTGGAAAGGCTGGCACAGGTTCTCCAGCTGTGCCCCTATCACCCAGACTATATGATAGTAAAGCCTGCCACCACCCAGCTAATACTTATAAACTACTCAAAGGCCCTTAAAAGGGTGTTCAGTTATCACTGTGCAATATTATTATCCAATTTGTAGTATACCTAAACAGTCAAGACTTATTGGAGTGAGTTGGTACAGTAATCACTATAAATATGCAATGTACTTTAGAGCTTAAATTATCTCTACACAAAGCAGCCACAGTTGAAAGGTTTTAAAATATTTCATAATAAATAATAAAAACATAAGACAATACTTCTTACTAGACAGTGCTAGTCAAGAGTTCAGAGATCACGGAGAAATACTTAAAATAATTCAATAGTACAGTTCTGACATCACAGAAAAACACTTAGTCTAACCTTTCTAGTTTCTAGCTATTTCTAAGAGAGAACACAAGTCTAAGATAAATTACATATGAGCAAGACAGTGCTGTAAGTTGGATGGTCAAGACAAAAATGCTTAATTCTCTCTGGTTCTCTCTGTTTAAATTGAAATTGCAGTTCTGATTCACATTACATCATTCTTCACACTTTCATGGGGTTCCCAGCCTACACATTACATCATTCTTCACACTTCCTTGGGTTCTCAAGCTAACAGGCTGACTTGCATAAAATTAGACCTGTTAGTAACAGCCTGCATTTCATTGCTGGAACCTGTGTTCTGAGAGACTGCTTTTCAATCTATCTGGACATATACAGAGCTAAGTATATTTTTTTGGTTTTAGAGTTTGTACTGTTAATTGTTGCTTATAGTTTTTCAGATCTCTGCTGAAAATATTTCCCCACCCACCCTCCCTATTTCTGGCTCGTAGTTTAAATTTGGTGGCTTTTGCAGTTGCCCGCCCCACTGTAGATTTGATCTGGGACACTCCCCCAGTCCCATCACTTTACCACATTATACTTAATAAACTCCTTCTGCATTTGCTTTTAGTCCTTTTTAATTTAATTGCATTTTTTAAACTGTGTTTGGTTTAATTGCTACATACTTAATTGTGCTAGCTTGCACTGCATGTGTATTGTTTTTACTGCTGTTTTAGCTACTTTTTTGTAAAAAAAAAAAATATATATATATATATATATATATATATATATATATATATATATATATATAGTGTAAGCCTGTTTCTTACCTTTCCTGTAACTAGTGTAGTCCAGATACAGATTTGCTGTATCCAGGAGTGTATGTAAGCATCTGCGCCTCCCAAGCCTTTCTAAGCTTCTAGCTTATCAGTGGGAGTGGTAAGTAGTAGGTAACCTGTCTACCACATAAGGAGTAGTTCTGGCCCAGAAATTGTAGTTATTGGCCATTTGGGCAATCTTTTCCATCTCTCTCAACTTTCTGATTTGAAAGTCTGTATTTGCACTTGTTCTGTCCTGTAACTCGTCCAGTGCAGATACAGATGCTTAGTTTTAGCACTTAAATTTGCTTATTCGTGCTCAGCACTTGTTCAGAACTTGTAAGTACTAACTACTCTACTAATTACTATAGCACTCAACCTTCCTCATTACCTAGAGGAGAACAGTTTTTGGACTTACTTTTTTCATTTGCTTAGAGAAAAATAGCTCTTGTACTCACTTTCCTCACTTATCTAAAGGAAAATAGCTTTTTATTCAGGCATGTCCAAGGGTCAGCTCCCGGTGTACTCTCCTGTCTATCTGATGAATCTGGGCATCTTGAGGCAATGTAGAAATTGCCTCATGTACACAGACAACTCTCTCCTCCTACAGCCCAACACTGCAACCTGTGAAAGATGCACGTATCTAGCCAAACTGGAGGTAAAGCTCTCTCCAACCAAGACTGAACTTGACAGTCAAGAGGAGAAGGTAAACATTTGCACCACACCACACTCATCACAGAGTCTCACTAAATCTACACCACCAAAATCCACACATAGTAACACAAAAACATTTGTGGAGGCTCTCACTAATAATCTGTCTAAGCAGCAGAGACCTCCAAACCAGAAACGCAAGCAACCTCCATCCCCCAACACAACCCAAATGACACATAGCCCACAGACTCAGTGTGCCACTCAACCACAGCCAATAAGGCAAAACAATGTACCCAAGACACTAGTCATAGGTGACTCTATAGTCAGGCACACTGATGTCCCACTCACCAGGCTAAACAAGGAGATGGTTACTGTCAGCTGCCTGTCGGGTGCCAGGATCTGCCACATAACCCACGTACTCAGGTCACTCCACAAGTACAAATATGACTCTGTCATTGTCCATGTTGGTGTGAATGACCTGAGACGTACATCCCTGGACTACATGAAAAGAGACATAGAAGAGCTCTACGATCTTGTAGCCCAGGCAGGTATGACCCTAGCCCTGAGTAGCATTCTGCCATCGTACAAGGACAAAATTATTGACTTCAACAATTGGCTAAGCTTCTGGTATCATTCTAAGGGGATCCAGTATCTGTCTGCTTGGGATGACATGGTTGACAGACCACGATGCTTTGCCAGAGATGGTCTGCACCTGTCACACCTGGGATTCTGGATACTGGCTAAGGCTCTTGCTGCCCCTATAGTGCCTTTTTTAGGTAAGGTTCAAATGACAAATTCATTACCATAACAGGAACAGGCAAGCAAAACCTGAGGGTACTGCTACTGAAAGCTAGAAGTCTAAATCTCAAAATTCACTCACTCAAGGCACTCCTTAAAATGGAGAACATCGATATCTGTGCAGTGACTGAGACCTGGTTCAAGGCCCCAGAGACCACCCCTGCACTACCAGGCTATAACTCATACCACACTTTTCGGCCATGTAACCTGGACTGAAACACCAAAGGCGGAGGTGTGTCCATATTCATTAAGGATATACAACATAGAGCATCCGAGGTTATCCAAGTGCAACTAACTCTGGGCAAAACTGCAATCCAAATTGTAGCTTGCTACAGATCCCCCACCATGCCCCAGGATTCCCACTCCTCTTTTCTTGATGTACTGGAAAATATTAGGGTTCAACCAAACACCCTAATAATGGGAGACTTCAACTACCCCACCATTAACTGGGAAACCTACTTGTGTACCAACTCCTTAGCTCAGCCCCCTGGATCAACTTATCCGCACCTCCACCAGGGGCAACAATATCCTAGACCTAGTCATTACCAACATGAGTGACTGATGTTCCACACCTGAAATCAACTCCTCATTGGCCCAATCCGACCATAAGCTAATCACCCTTGATATCCACATCCCTCCCCCAGTCCCTTTAAGGAAACCATGGTAAAATATTTCTCCAAAGCCAACTTCATGCTTCTTAAGACAGAAGTGGTGAAGTTCACGATGCCCATGCAGATGGACAATACAGTTACAACTGCTGAATCCTACACAAATGCACTATATAAGCACTTAAATGAGTGCATGGATCATGCTATCTCAAATAAAACCAGAACCAAGATGTTATCTTCCAAAAATGGAAGCCAATCTGGTGGTTCCCTGCCATAAACAAACTGCACAACAGAAGAAAGAAACTGTTGTAAAAGAGAGTAAAATCCCATTAGTGGAGGAGCTCCCTGGTCAGCCTCAGTAAGAATCTGAGATCCCTTATAAGATCTTCCAAAGCTAGCTACGAAAACAAAATCACCACTAATTCTAAAGACAACCACAAAGCATTCTATACCTATGTCAAGAATCTTGATGGCAGCACCCAGATCTGCTCTGAGTTACAGCACAACTGCATGAAAATTACTGAACCAACTGATATTACCAACATTCTGGCAGATAGGTTCAGTGCTAACTTTACACCCCTCACCCCCTAAAGGACTCATATCTATACAAGAAAAATGCAGAGTCCCTGTAATCACAACTACACAGGTAAAAGCTGCACTCTCTAAAGCCAAAACACAGCATCCATGGGACCGGACAACATCCCAGGCTGCGTTTTACACAAACTTCAGAACAAACTGGCTCCCCACCTAAGCACCATGTTCAATAATAGCTTCACATCGGGCTTTGTGCCCACTGAATGGCACACAGCAACAGTTATCCCACTCCACAAAGGGGGAGCCACCACTGATCCCGGGAACTATCGCCCTATTAGCCTGAGGAGCCTGGTCTGCAAGGCCATGGAACATATCATCATGGAACTGATAAACAAAGACATTGGTAACCTCCAAACTCTGGATCTCACCCAGTTCGGGTTTGTGAAAGGCAGATCATGTCTCCTGAACCTGATCGACTTTTTTGAGGCAGTCACCAAAGCCGTAGATGAGGGTAAGGTGGTTCACACAGCCTATCTTGACCTCACCAAGGCTTTCGACACCATCCCCCATTCTGGAATTATAGCTAAACTCACTAAACTAGGTATAAATCCCTACATCACAAGACGGGTTGCCAACTGGCTCACTGACAGAACCCACATTGTAAAAGTTGCAGACTCCAAATCTGACCTCAAACCAGTGACAAGTGGAGTACCACAGGGTTCAGTCCTGGGACCTCCCCTGTTTGGTATCTACTTCTCTGAAGTGCAGGCTAACACAGAAGGTATCTGGCTAACGAAGTTCACAGATGACTGCAAACTAGGAGCCATAGTCAAGTCCCCAAATGGTGTGGACATCTTACAGAAGGGCCTCGCTGAGACAGATGCCTGGTGTCAGAGCCATGGCCTCAAGCTCAATGCAAAAAAGTGCAGTGTCATCCCCTTTGGTAAAAACTCTGTACCCATGAACTACCACATAGGCAGCAATCTACTTAACACTGAATGTGTGATAAGAAACCTTGGGACCCAGGTGGACAGTAGTCTCTCCTTTCATAGTCACATCACCACAGTAGTCAGGAAGTCCTTCTATGTGGCCCACCTCATCATAAAAGGGTTCTCATCCAGGAAAAAAGAAGTCATTGTTCCCCTCTACTTGACACTCATTAGACCCATTATAGAGTACAACACCCCTTTTGGAATATACCTCACAAGACATCTGCAGCAGCTGGAAAGGCCACAGACGTACCTCACAAAGAGGATTACTGGCCTCAAACAAATGCCCTACACTGACCATCTCAAAAAACTCTAGATTTAGTCCATAGCATATCGCCTACTCCGAGGTGATCTCTGCCTAACATATAAAGCTATGTCAAACCCAGAGCTGTTGGACATGCTACACCTAAAGAAATCCCAATCCGTCTGAGCTACACGCTCTAGGGACCTAAACCTTGTCACCACAATAAACAGGACATGCTGGAGGGATAGATTCATGTCCCAGAGACTTCCCATACTCTGGAACAGGCTACATGTCTATGTCAAGCAAAGTTCTTCATTAGCACTCTTCAAGAAAAATCTTGATGAGTGGATGGGAAATAGGAAATACACCCCAGGGATCACTTCTGTGTCTGCTCGACAGTGGCACAGGAAAAGAACTTTCTTGGGTGGCATAAGCCAGGGAACCAAGTTGGCTAGGGTTATGTAGGCCCTTGGGCCAATAGCCTAGTACCTACCTATGAACCTATGCAGTAGAGATATATGTGATCATCTAAATTTGCCCAAAAATGGTGCCATGCATGATTGCACATTTTCTGTGGATTACTTTCTCTGTCTTATGTTCACCAAGTACTGAGAAAGGATTTGGCTCCCCATGACCCTGAATCAAAATATGCAAATAATAGTAGCATAATTAAAGGAAGGAGCAGACCTGTCACTAGTGGTGTTCCCCAGGGATTTGTACTGGGACCCCTACTGTTTGGCAGCTACTTCTCAGAGGTTCAGGCAAAGAATAAGGCCTGTGGCTGAACAAGTTTGTGGATGACTGTAAGTTGAGTGCTGTCATTGACTCCCCAAATGATGTCAACATACTACAAGAGGGATTCACAGCAACAAATGACTGGTGTCAAAGTCATGGCCTTAAATTAAATGCAAAAAATGCATTATCATACCATTTGGCAAAATCATGGCCCCTATTGTTTACCACATCAACGGCAACCCTCTAAGCACACAACCTTTGGTGAGAGACCTGGGTGTACAGATTGACAACAATCTCACATTTGACCATCTTGTAGCAGCAGTGGTCAGAAAAGCCTTTTACTTGGTTCATCTCATAGGTAAAGGGATTGCATCCAGAAAAAAGGAGGTTATTTACTCTCTGTACTCCTCCCTCATTAGGCCAATAATTGAATATTGTACCTCTCCAAACACCTGCACCAACTAGAAATGCCACAGAAATACCTCACAAATATAATCCAAGGCCTCAAACACGTGTCCTATGTGAACAGGCTCAAATCACTATCACTCTACTTGGTATCATACAGATTGCTCAGAAGTAATCGGTGTCTTGCCTACAAGGCAATCTCGGACCCTGCCTACTTGAGATGCTCCATATCCGTAAGTCTAACTTCTCACACATTACTCGATCAAAAGGCCTAAATCTAATATGCAACATTAACAAAACCTTTTGGACAGACATGTTTGTTTCCCAGATGCTGCCCATACACGTCAAACAAAGTACGTTGCTGACACTCCCCAAGTGCACTCTTGATGAGTGGATGGGAAATTACAAATTTGCCCCAGGGGTTCCACCTGCATCCCTCATTTACAGGGGTGACAGGTGCTGATTGAGGTTTCTTCTTTGGGGATAACATCTTGGCTGGGCTTGTAAGGGCCCCTGGGCCATTAGCCTAGTGACCCTATGATCCTATGATCCTATAAACAGAAACTACATTTACATTCTTAACATCTCCTTCTGTTATCTTGCAGCTGGTCAGGAAGCAGAGCAATAAAAATACATTTGCATGTTTAAATCTAGCAATTTAACTCTTGGTTAAAATAACAGAAAGAATGTCTTCATCTAGACGGGCTGGAGCCGACTTTAGATCAAAGGGTCACAACATGCTTTTACTTGGTCAGCAGAGAACACTGTTGTGACATTTATTGCAGTTCCACGTCTAACAGCAGTTTTTTCCATTTAAGACAACAAGCCTGTGTCTTTCATTCATATTTACAAATGATAGAATTATCTATAAAATTCTATCTGGCTAGGCTGGCAGCCTTCACAGTAGGTGCTAAATGAAGTCAAACTATTGCAGACTGCAAAGTGAGGAATGTTGGTGTCCTCCAACATGGAAACCTGGAGCAAATCAGCCATCCTGCTTTGCTATAGTTTGTTAGGAGTGGAGACTGCAGCTTAGTCAATATACTCCTAGAATAGAAAATGAGTGAGCATACATTGATGCATTAGAGAGTTAGAGACTGGATGGAAGGGAGAAAGGAAGGTTATTGTCCTGTGAAGACATCAATGTTTCTGATTTTTCCTAGATAATATACTGCTTATGTACTTATCAACGTAAGCTGAGAATCAGTGTTTAGCCAGAAAGAAGTGGCAGAAATATAACAAATGGCATGAATCTCAGCATTGAACTCTATGGTACCCTATGGTGCCCTAATAGTTCTCCTTAGCCATATTACTTTCTGTGGTATCCAACTGGTCACTAGTGCTCCTTATCTGCAATTCTTTCTGTGCTACCTCACTGGTCACTAGTGCTCCATAGCTGTAATTCTTTCTGTGTTACCTGACTGGACACTAGTGCTCCTTATCTGTAATTCTTTCTGTGTTACCTCACTGGTCACTAGTGCTCCTTATCTGTAATTCTTTCTGTGTTTCCTCACTGGTCACCAGTGCTCCTTATCTGTAAATCTTTCTGTGTTACCTCACTGGTCACTAGTGCTCCTTATCTGTAATTCTTTCTGTGTTTCCTCACTGCTCACTAGTGCTCCTTATCTGTAATTCTTTCTGTGTTACTTCACTGGTCACTAGTGCTCCTTATCTGTAATTCTTTCTGTGTTTCCTCACTGGTCACTTGTGCTCTTTATCTGTAATTCTTTCTGTGTTTCCTCACTGGTCACTAGTGCTCCTTATCTGTAATTCTTTCTGTGTTACTTCACTGGTCACTAGTGCTCCATAGCTGTAATTCTTTCTGTGTTACCTCACTGGTCACTAGTGCTCATTATCTGTAATTCTTTCTGTGTTACCTCACTGGACACTAGTGCTCCTTATCTGTAATTCTTTCTGTGTTGCCTCACTGGACACTAGTGCTCCTTGTCTGTAATTCTTTCTGTGTTACCTCACTGGTCACTAGTGCTCCTTATCTGTATTTCTTTCTGTGTTACCTCACTGGTCACTAGTGCTCCATAGCTGTAATTCTTTCTGTGTTACCTCACTGGTCACTAGTGCTCCTTATCTGTAATTATTTCTGTGTTTCCACACTGGTCACTAGTGCTCCTTATCTGTAATTCTTTCTGTGTTACCTCACTGGTTGCTAGTGCTCCTTGTCTGTAATTCTTTCTGTGTTACCTCACTGGTCACTAGTGCTCCATAGCTGTAATTCTTTCTGTGTTACCTCACTTGTCACTAGTGCTCCTTATCTGTAATTCTTTCTGTGTTTCCTCACTGGTCACTAGTGCTCCTTATCTGTAATTCTTTCTGTGTTACCTCACTGGACACTAGTGCTCCTTGTCTGTAATTCTTTCTGTGTTACCTCACTGGTCTCTAGTGCTCCTTATCTGTAATTCTTTCTGTGTTACCTCACTGGTCACTAGTGCTCCATAGCTGTAATACCTATGGTTCCCCATTAGTCAGTTGTGCTCCTTAGCCATAATACTTTCTATAGTTCCCTACTGGTTACTAGTAATCCCTAGCTGTATACTGCAGCATGTTTATTTTTATTTTATTTATTTTTATTTTACATTTGTTAATCGGGAAAGTCCGACTTGATACAGGTCCATTTTCAGCGGAGGCCCAGGGAGAAAAGTTCCAAGTGTACATAACTAGTGTAATTACAGTGAAATTATTACAGTGAATTATCACAAAATTGAAATTTGTTTAACAATATATACAGACAGGTACAATTTTTACTCACATGCACACAGGATGGGTTGGAAGTTAGTATCTGAGAAAGAAATAGTGATTTTATCTTAAAAAGAGGGAAATTCTAAAAAAGGTGGTCAACATACATGGTATAATCTTAACTTTAAATTTTTCAGTAGGAGAGAGACATACAAGATTTTAAGCAGTTAGAGGATCAGATGATTGCAATGAGGTTCTCATTTATGGATTCAGTTTGTGTGGGGTTTAGTCAGGGTTTGTACAGGGACAAAGCCAATGCATTTTTAGGTATTTCTTAAGAGATTTTTTGAATTGGGATGAGGAGGGGTCATTGTTGAGTTCAGCAGCAAGAAGGTTCCAGTTTTTTTCTGGCAGAGTTGGAGAATAGTGATGCACCAGCTGAATTGTTGTTTTTAACAGTCTGTACTAGCATTTTGTTGGAAGAACGAAGGGTCTTTAGGTTACTACAGGGGGTGATAATATTTTTCAGTATGGGTGTATTGTCTGGTTGGTAGAGAATTTTATGAACAACTTTTAGTTGGTTATATTGCAGTTAGTTGGGTAATTCTAGCCAGTCTAATGATTGAAGGTTAACACAGTAGTGGGTTCCATAAGCTGGCCCTGTGACAAATCTGGCAATATTATTGTAGCAGCTAGTCAATTTATTGAGATTTGATTTGTATAGGTTAGCAAAGATGGGTGAGGCATAAAGAAGGGTTGATATTAGATTTGTACGGGCAATAATAGTTCTAGTAGATGGGGTTACGAATTGCTTAATCCTGTATAAAGAGCCTAGTTTTTTGTTAACTGTTTTAATAGTTTTGTCTATGTGAGTATCGAACTTAAGGCTGTTGTCGATGATTACTCCCAGGAGTTTAGTACTAGGTTCTGGGGAAATTATGGTGCCATTGTTAGATGTTATTGTGGGAGGTGGTGAGGGGATCTTGCGAGTGGGGAGCAAGACTAGTAGTTTGGTTTTGTTTGGGTTTAATAGTAGTCTGCAACCTGTGAGCCAGTTCTCTACTTGGGTGAAAGTGATTTGTGATAAAGCTTGTAGATATGAGGGGTAGGTGTCAGAGCAGATTAAGGTGGAGTCATCTGCATACTGGCACAGGATGTCTACTATGCTGCTGCACTTATGATAAGCTTATGACCTCTGTCATAGATTGGACAAACAGTACTCCTTTCCTTTCTAGCTAACTAGTTTTTCTGACACAAGCCCCCTCCTGAACCCAGGTTACCAGTGACATAGATTGGTGCCCTCATTTTGTACTAGCAGACCAGCAGTTGTTGTTATCATGAAAGATGAATGCCTTTGAAAATGGTCATTGCTTGCAATACTTAAAAAAAAAATGTTGTTTGAATGGTGACAGTTTCATTGCAAATACTAGATTAAAACTTAGCAGTTGTGCTGACATATGTATCTGACAAAGGAAGATAGCAATGCTACCCAAAAACCTCCTAACTTCTTCTTTCTAGAGGCAGTGGCTAGAAAGTAGGACCCACGTGTCAGACTCCTACTTTTCAGTATCAGTGTAAAAGATAAAACAATTAAAAATCAGTTTACAGTAATTTACACAGTATTTTAAATAAAAACACAATTGAAGGTCCCCTACTTACTTGTTTTCTACTCTTTTTCTGCCCTCTTCACTCCAAACTAAAGCTGGTGCTGTCTCTTTCTTCAGTTCTTCTGAGCAGGAAGGCTGCAGAAGTTGATTTGTAAAAAAGGAAAAAAAAAATCAGGTTGGACTCAAAGAAGCCAAAAATTAAACCGACGGCCGGATTCACGAAGGCTTGCACGGAGTCTAAGAGTAGAGTAAGACTCCATGCAGCCAACATGTCTGCCGAGCGATCCAGGTACAGCTGGTAGGGGCGTGCAACAGAGCTCCTAAAACGAATCTTACATGGACAGGGCTTGGATATGCAAATCACCTCAATTGCAGGTGAAAGTTATGCAAATGAGGTAAATTTGCGATCCAGGAAACCCGAACCTGTCCGAGTAAGTGTAGTGTTATTTGCAGAAATGTACTCCGTTGACAACTGAGTATGGTTCTGCAAATAGCAAAACAGAGCCGTGACAGCTCCAAAAAAAGGATGCATCCAGTTGAGGAAGCATGCCAATGGCCAAAAATACAGCCATTGGCAATGTTCACTGATGCAAAATAAAAATAAATTAATTTTTTTTTATCCCGATCTCCGGTGTTTAAGCGTAGCGAAGCGCCTCGCAAACGCGCTGCACTCTAAATAGCAGAAAACCAATAATTAAAATCCACAAATGTGGATTTTATTGTAATTCTTAATTTACAATGCAAGGGAATGGCAGGCTGAAGACAACATGGCTACCGAGTAGAGGTTGCTATGGGGGGAAGCTCAGTCTAAGAGATGTAACCAAGCATTAGCAGGCAATCCTATGCAAATGAGGGTTAGGATAGTGAATCCCAAGTTTACATAGCAAATGAGCACAGTCAGTGGAGTGTAGGAGTAGGATAAAGGGAGTAACAGAGTAGAAGATAGGTGACATCACGAGTGGGGGTATGTATGAAAGAAGTGAAGCTCATTGGAGCAGAGTGGCATGTGTCTGCTGTCGGTTACACATCACTGGAAGAGGTGTTTCAACAGGTAGCCTAGCTAAAGGCAAGAAATTGAAGGTGTATGCCGTGGATAACACTAAAGTTTCTTGTTGAAGTGCCTGCAATGTGTATGCGCGTGGGTGCGCACCTGTACATCCGAGTAAGACTGTGTGCATGCGTGTACACCTGTGTGCACGCATTTAAGCCAGAGTAAGCATGTCTAAGGCTGTTTAAAGCTGTATAAGCGCGTTTGTGCCGGTGTGCACACGTTTTAGCAAGAATAAGCAAGTTTTAGTCTGTGTAAGCATGTGTGCGCGCATGTGAGCTGGTGTGCGCATGTTTGTGCTTGTGTGCGTGGCGCTGCCCCACTGAGGAAACAGAAAGGAAAAAGGAAGCACAACAAATAGGAGGAAGTTAACCAGGGAGTACTAGCAGAGCTAGCAGGTGAAAACAATCAGAATCAGGTAATTACACAGGCAGTACACTAGCCCAGCCCAGCACTTAAAACTCTGCAAACAACATTCCACTATGTTTCTCTCAAGAGACACTGCAACACTGCAGTAAGCTAATAGAAGTGAAAACTGAAAAAGCTTTACTGAGACAAAGAAATGTTAGGGGCTGCTATTGCTGTTATAAGGCGACATATGCAACATGCTGAGGGTGGTGACAATGCGGATGCTGCTGGACAACCCACAGTGAGGAGACGGAGAAGAATGTATAGGCCCAGGGTAACCTATCAGGGGCTACATGAGCTGGAGATAGTGGAGCGCTGTAGAGTGGACAGAGACCTCTTGCAGCAAATTGTTGAGCTGTGCAGGCCACGCCTCACACACAGAACCAACAGAGGGGAACCCATCCCATTGGAAACCAAGGTATGTGTTGGCCTAAGAATATTAGCAACAGGTACCTTCCAGAGACCAACTGGTGATATGGTACTGCACCAGTTCCTGGATGCCATGTCAGCACATGTTGGTGATCATGTATATTTCCCCAACTCCCGTGAGGTATTGGCCAGCCATATGCGTCTCTTCCAGCAAATAGCGGAATACCCTGAGGTAATGGGTGCAATAGACTGCACGCACATATGCATCAAAGCACCAGCCGGTGAGCGGGGTAGGGTCTACTTCAACCACAAGGGCTTCCCCTCCATCAACTGCCAGGTCATGTGTGATGCCCAGGGCATAATACTGAATGTGTGTGCTGGCTGCCCTGGAAGCGACCATGATTCCCATATCTGGCATCTGACACAGCAGTACCAGACATTTGCCAATGGGGACATCCCTCATGGTCACTTAGTGGGGGATGCTGGCTATGCACTGGAACCGTGGCTGATGACACTCATCAGAAATGCACACACACCTGAACAGGAACATCATAATGAGGCACACGCACAAACATGAAATGTAATAGAGCGTGTGTTTGGGCTGCTCAAGTCACGGTTCTGGTGCCTGGACACATCTGGTGGAGCCTTGCAGTACTCACCAACTACATGTACCCAAATTGTCATGGTATGTGCTATGCTACATAATATGATCCTGCAAAAACAGCTGCAGCAGGAGCAGCATAGGCCCGGGCCAGACAGCCCCCAACCATTGCCAAGGCCATCACAGGCAGAGCATGACTCGGAGGAGGAACAACCTGAGCCTGCCCCAGTAGGCAGAAGGAGGCATGCCCAGTATGCTTTGGCCTTGGCAAAGAGGCAACGCATAGCACATACACTGGCTCAGTAGGAACCCTGGAAATGATAACTCTTTCTGACTCGCACATATAGTAAAAGGGATGCCTAACTTGACACTACCTGTTTCCAAACATGTATAGGGAGTGCAGTATGTGCATCTGACATAGGCAACCCTGCAGCACCACCTGAGGCATGATTGCCATGTGTTAAGCAATATAAAACAGTGCTAAACAGCTTTCACCACCATTTAGTATATGTAATGCAATTGCACACACTAACACTAGCACAACTGTGGTCAATGTTGAGCAATACTGGGCAACGTTCAGCAATGTTGGTTAACGTTGAGCAATGTTGGACAAGCTTGGTCTATGTTGGGCATAGCTGAACAAAAGCCAACATGCTCATATTTGCTCTGCTGGCCCTTAAGCAGTCTGGTCTGCTCAGTATGAAAATATAAAGCAGTGACAGGCCTCGAACCCAGGATACTGTGCACTACAGTCATAGTACTGAACCACTAAACCATGACAGTATTGCACTGGTCAGCCTGTATGAAGAAATGTTGATAAGTCTATGCAAAGTATCTCATGGAAACCCTGCAGGCACAGCATAATCCCTATCGAGTTATGACACAAAGGTGAGCCCTGCAGTAAGAATAGAACCTGATTTTCAACACACATATAGTATAAATGTTAATATTGGTCATGCTCACACACATCAACAAATGTAGTGGACTTCAGACAGCAACATACTGAAAGGTCACACTGGGCATGCTTATACACTTGAATAAATGAGACAAATGTCAGGCAACAAAACACTGTAAGGACAGACTGGGCATACTCACACACTTAGGCCATGTCTGAATACAACAGTGGGCCACAGATATCCGGCAGTTGCATGTGTTAAACCAGGAACCTCTCACTATTCACCAGTCCGCCTTGTGCACACAGTTATATGACAACAGACACATATATAATATATTGGAACCCTGTCATAATAAAATATGATCTGCAGATACTTAGGTTGTTTGTAGAAAGTGGGAAAGCAAAGAAAATAAAAAACCTGCAATCAGTATCATCAATAAACAATGTGCATCCAGAACATTACCATAGGTGCATAGGTTGATACTAGGCTATCTGCCCTAAGGCATTTATAAGCCTAGCCAGAGTGTGTTTGGCTTTTGCAGCCCTGTTAGATTAGTAGACTGTGCCTGTGAATAGTAGGTCACACAAGATAGGCCTTTTATGTTTAGTTTATTGTGCCTCTGTCAAGCAGGGACCCAGAAGAGATCCCAGGGGTAAACATACAATCACCCATCCACTCATCAAGATGTCTCCTGTAGGGGGTCAGTGGGGGGCTCTGCCTATGCAGGACTGGGATCCCATTCCAGAGTGAGGGAAGCCTCTAGGATATGAATGTGTCCCTCCAGCATGTCCTATTAATATCTGTGCTGAGGTGTAAGTCCCTGGAGCGTGTAGCTCTAAGGGATCCGGATATCCTGAGGTGGAGCATGTCCATTAATACTGTGTTGGACATGGCTGTAAACAACAGGCACAGATTGCATCTGAGTAGGCGGTAAGGGACTGAGCAGAGCTGGAGTTCCTTTAGCCAAACTGCACAGGGCATCTGTGTGACTCCCCAGATCCACTTGGTGAGGTACTTTTGTGGCCATTACAGTTGCTGCAGGTGTCGGCTAAGGTACATCCCAAATGGGGCATTGTATCCAATCATGGGCCTGATGAGTATAGGGGCACAATGACTTTACTTGATCTAGATGTGAAACCTTTTGGGATAAGGTGGGCTATATAGAAGGACTGTCTAACCACTTTGGCAATGTGATTGTCAAAGGCAAGATTACTAACTACTTGTGTCCCCAAATCCCTAACAACTTCTACCATACTTAATGTATTAACACCTATGTGGTAATGTGTGGGCACTTTGTTATTCCCAAAGGGGATGACTATGCATTTAATGGCAGTTAGCTGTAATCCATGGCTCTGGCACCAGTTATCCATCTCTGTGAGACCCTTTGGGGGATGCTTGTGCCAGCTGGAGAGTCAAATATGGCACCCAGTTTGCAGTCATCTGTGAACATAGTCAGCCATATTCCTCCTGTGTTAGCCTGTACGTCAGAGAAAGATATACTGAACAAGAGAGGTAACAGGACTGAGCCTTGTGGGATGCCACGTGTAACTGGTGTAGAGTCAGACATGGCACCAGCAATACTTACCATGTGGGTGCTATCCCTGATCCAGTTAGCAATCCATCTTGTGACATATGTGTCGATATCTAAGCTGGTGAGCTTATGTATGATGCCCGAGTGGGGTATTGTTTTGAAGGTTCTTGCAAGGTCCAGGTAGGCTGTGTGGACTACCTTTCCTATGTCTATGGACCTGGTAACTGTTTAAAGAAGTCGACCATGTTCAAGAGGCAAGATCTGCCCACAACAAAGCCGAATTGTGTAGGATCCAGTGTCTGTAGGTTCCCGATGTCTGTGTGTATGAGTTCCATGATAATATGCTCCATAGCTTTGCAGACCAGGCTAGATAGGCTTATAGGGCGATAGTGTCCGGGGTCTGTTGTGGCACCACCTTTGTGGAGCGGGACCACTGTTGCTGTATGCCATTCCTTGGGTACATATCCTGTAGCAAGTCTGATATTGAACAGTGACTTCATGTGAGGGTTATGTTCATCATGAAGCTTGTGTAAGATGCAGGCCAGGACACCGTCTGGTCCCATTGATGCTGTGTTGTCTGCTTTGGAGAGGGCAGCACTCACCTGATCATCTATTATGTCAGGGAGGCTACACTCTGTTGGGATGGACATCTGCTCATTAGGGGGGATGGGGGTGACATTTGCACTGAACCTGTTTGCCAGGATGTTGGCAATGTCTGTGGGTTCAGTGTATGTATTGTCATTTTGCAGTAACTCACAGCATATTTGGGAGTTGGCACCCAGGTTCATGACATAACTAAAGAAGGCATTGTGATTGTCCTTAGTGTCTGGTGCAATTTACCTTTTGAAGCAGGTCTTAGATGAATTCATGAGTGAACGTAGCTTCTTGTTAGTACTGATCAGAGATGCCTTCCCTTTTTGGGATTGTGCTCTATCATGTAGTAGCCCTCTCCTTTTGTTGTATAGCTTATTTATGGCCGAGGTCCACCAGACAGGTCCCCTGCCTTTGGAGGAGTGAGTCTTGTTTTTATTTGGGATAGCACGATCCATGCATTTCAGTAGATGTCAATAGAATGTGTTTGTAAAGGATTCAGCAGTCTGAGCTATATTCACCTCTGTCCCAGGGTCTTTGAAGGATACCACCTCGGTTTTGAGAAGTGTGACGTTTGCTTTTGGTAAGTTCATCACCGAGAGAACCTAGGATGGGGGTGGGGATGGGATATGGATGTCCATTGAGATAAATGTATGGTCTGACCTTACCAATGAGGGGCATACCTCTGGTGTGGAACATGGAATTCCCATGTTGGTGATGATCAGGTCCAATATGTTTTCCCCTCTTGTGGGTGTGGTGACCAGTTGTGACATAGTATTTGGGTTTAGAAATCCTAGCAACCATTGGGCGAGGGTGTTGGGGCTTGAGTAGTATTCCCAGTCAATGTTTCAGTAGTTGAAGTCACCCCATATAATGGTGTCTGTAGAGACCATCATATTCTCCAGTGTTCCCAGGAAAGCTGAGTGGGGTTGCTGAGTTTGGGAGGGTGGTCTGTAGCAGGCTACAAACTGAAAGGCAGTTTTGCCCACTGTTAGTTGCACATGTATGGTCTCTGATGCTTCCTGCAGTGCTACTAACCTGGAGGTGTGTGTATCTGTGATGTATACGGATACTCCCCCTAAATTTGTTGGTCGGTCTGAGTCTTGTGGCCGAAAAGCATGGTATGAAGTATAACCTGGTAGTGCTGGTGTGCTTTTGGGAGCCTGAACCAGGTGTCTGTTACTGCACAGATATTGACATTCCCCATACTGAGGAGAGTCTTGAGTGCATGCATTCTGAGGTCTACACATTAGTAGTTGAGCAGCATTACCCGTAGTGTCTTTTACCTTGTATTGTCTATGGAGGTGGGTTTGTCTTTTGAGCCTTGCCCATAAAAGGCACTGTGGGGGTGGCAACAGCCTTAGCCAGTATTCGAAAGTCCAGGGGTGACAGGTGCAAGCTGTCCAAAGCGAAGCTACGTGGCATGTTGAGCATGTCATCTCAGGCTGACAGACACTGGATCCCCTTTGAATGACACCAATATGTTAGCCAGCTGTTACAATTGATCAGCTTGTCTGTATACTGTGCCATCATTCTTGGTGAGGGTAAGATGCTACACAAGGTCAGGGTCATACTGGCCTGGGTTACATGATCAGAGAGCTCCTCTATGTCTCTTGTCATGTAGTCCAGGGAGGAACATCTGAGGTCATTCACACCAGCATGGACAATGATGGAGCCATACTTGTACTTGCTTTGGAGTGACCTGAGTGCATGTGTAATGTGGCGGAGCCTGCCACCCGACAGACAGCTCAAAGTGTCCTTCTCCTTGTTCAGCCTGGTGAGTGTGATGGCACTGTGTCTGACAACAGAGTCACCTATTACAAGTGTAGTAGGTAGGTGTGCTGTCTAGCCCTAAGGGCAGTGACTGTGTGGCACACTGACTTTGTGAACCATGTGATATGTGGGTATTGTTGTGGGGTAGCAGTTGTTTGGGTGTCTGCTTAGGAGGTGTCTGCTGCTTAGGCAGATATTATTTAGAGCCTCCAAGTATGTATTTGTGTGGTCATGTATTTTGTTTGCTGTCGTTATAGGTCTATGTGAGACTGGATTTGTGGTGTGTGTGGTTACCTTCACCACCCGATAGACTGTGCCGGTCATGGGTCGAGAGAGCTCAGCCTCCTGTTTGCCTATATAGTTGCATCTCTCACATATATCTGAGTTTGTTGGGAGGAGGTGAGGGTTGTCTGTGTGCATAAGGCAGTTGTAACATTGCCTCAAAAGTCCCATATTCACCAGCTGGACTGGAGAGTACACACGAAACCAACCGTTGGACACACCAGGATATTATGATGACATACTCTCTGTTGACTGATCAAAAGGGATCAGTAGGGTGTTAAGTGTGTAAAAGAGTATAACAGGGGTTTATTGCTCAGGTTGTTGGTGTTTTGAAAGATTATCTGCGAAGGAGTCCAGACAGAACCATGACACTTCCTTCAGCTATGTCATACACAGCAATGTACACTCATATATGTCCTGAGTCAGGGCCAACTGTACCTGACTGACAATGCCGACATCCTGTCAGACAGGCCCATACATACATACCCACCTCCCACTGACAAATGTCCCTATTGTCATACCAGGAGATATCACATGTAGAATGGGTAAACAGCTCCTTCCAAAGCCAAAAACATGGCATCAATTGGATGACATTGTTTCCCTATATGTGTCATAAGTGAACTACAGAACAAACAGACCCTGCACCTGAACCGTCTGTTGAGCCTCACCCTCTCTACAGGATCTGAAACTGTCGAATGTGTTACAGCAACATATGGCACACCCCACAAGTGTTGGTGCACAACAGACCATGGGAACTATAGTCCTATAAGCCTATGACGTCTGATCTGCAAGGCCATTGAGTCCATCATTGAGTCATAAACTGAGCTATTGGAAGCCGACAAACACACAGCCCTACCAACTGTGGTATGATCATGGGCAGATCATGGTTCCCAAACCTGCTAGACTGTTTGCAAGGCAGCCACCCAGGACACACATCACTAAAGGGAGCTTCACATGTCCCACATAGATTCTGAATAGCCCTTTATCAACATCACAGACACATGTTGTATCCACAAAATCAACAACCTGTGCATAGATATGTATTGTCATATGAAGGAATGGCAATTTATCCACAGAGAGATCACACAAACTAAGAATTGTGGAGTCCTGTTCAAGCTGTTAACACCTGCTGACCCACATGGTTCATTCCTGGGATTGCATAAAACAAAGTGCACACACATTACCATGTCCAGTCTGATGATGTCAACATCCTACAAATATAGCAGGAGAAAAGAAAACACCCAGGAAAGCATATAGCGTGTTGTGTTAATGCGTATCTCTGTAATATCATAACATAGGTAGGGGTTTGAATCCTGCAATTGCTCAGTGTGTGTGGGGGATGTATGTGTGTGTGTGATTTCCTGTGAGAGGAGTGTCCCTTTTGGAGACTAGGAAAACACATTAAAAGAGGTTGATTCTTCTTTGGCAAGTCTGATGATGTCAGTATCCCACAAATACAGCAGTGGAGATAAAAACTCCCAGTAAAGCATAAAGCGCGTTGTGTTAATGCATATCTCTGTAGTATCATAACATAGTTAGGTAGGGGTTTGAATCCTGCAATTGCTGAGTGTATGTGTGTGTGTGATTTCCTTTGAGATGAGTGCCCTTTTTGGAGCCTGGGAAAACACATTCAAAGAGGTAATCTCCTCTTTGGCAAGTCTGATGATGTCAGTATCCCAGAAATACATCAGTGGAAATTAAAACTTCCAGTAAGGCATATAGCGCGTCGTGTTAATGCAGATCTCTCTAGTATCATAACATAGTTAGGTAGGGGTTTGAATCCTGCAATTGCTGGGTGTGTGTGTGTGACACTGTTGGTCAATGTGTTGTGGGTTTTGCTTTTACAACTGTATGACATATCAGTAAAACAACAGTATGTGCATTGCACACTTCAGGTATCTGTGTGGCACATACATATATGTACACGTGACCTCAATTGTTATCTGTGTGGCAAATACATATATGTACATGTGACCTCAATTGTTATCTGTGTGGCAAATACATATATGTACATGTGACCTCAATTAGTTCATAGGTGTGAAGCCTGCTTTCTACACAAATACATTTGTTACCATTGACAGTCTGTGCTGCTGCTTCTCAGACCTTAGGTCACATATGTATGTATGTGGCAAGACCAGCCACTGGTAGTGATCTGTGGCCTAGGTCATCTGTGTCACACACACCCATGACAGTTTCTATAGAATACAGTGAGTGAGGGTTCATGCCTGGGGTATATGTCAGACATGTTCAAACACAACACAGTCTGTCAATAATGGTCATTCATTACAGGTGTACAACACCTCCGTGGATATGCATACAGACCCCTTCATGCTTATGTGATGCACTGAGGGACATCAGCATACCTTTTGGAAATGTGAATACCAAAGGACAGATGACATAACATGTGGCTGTATGTACATATCGGTACCCCTGCTACATGTTGTGGGCTACTAACAATGTGGTACTGTCAGGATACTATGTATAGTAAATGTGGATGACTATGCTATAGTTGGCTTATAGCTTTACAGCAGGGGTTGGTCAACAGGTATCTGTATGATACCCTTGTGGAGGATAAGTGTCTCATCCGGAGAATGCATTGTAGGCCACTGTATGCATTACCAGATCTGGACGGACATATCTCTAGTGTGTTTGGTTGTACCTGGGATGGCTACATGCCAAACAGGAGTGGTCCCAGGAATGGGTGGTGGGCAATACCACTGGTTACTGGTATAGTATAGTACCGGAAGGACTCAAATGCTACTGTGAATCCTACATCTGTGTGTCAGTTGTCAAGACATCATCTAACAATTGGGTAAAATCAGGCTGTTGAGGTTATGTATACTACCAGAATGCAAAACAATGACCGATATAAACAGTATCACCCACAGTATAGTGTCAAACCATGTCATACACACATGTGTACCCAAGTCGTAACATATGTGTAGTAAAATGCATACTAGCCACCAATAGGAAATATGAAGTGTTAACACTGTGTAATACAGGTCATGTCACCCTTCCCATGTGTCCACTATGCACATACATGCAGACGGTGCACCTCCACCATGTTCACAAATGTACACCTGCAAATCTCTACTGCACACATCACACACGTACCATCCACTCACCAACACATGCTGCCAGTACCGCACACATCAGCCAAGTGGCACATGGGTGGAAAATACAGTCTTGGAATTAACACTGGTGTAAACAATACTACATTGATAATCATAGCTTTAATGCATCATGCCTGCTCAGAAATACCTACAAGGATATCAGTACACTTTGCTGTTGACAACATGCTAACATTGCTACACTGCTATTAGGTCACCCTGTGCATCAGCACAATGTATGCATGTTCCTGCATCATTGTCACAGATGACAGGAGGTGGCACAGTTTCATCATATGCACAGGGTGTGTTATTGGTTTGCCAGAGCCCGACAATGACCCATCCAATCGACATGTATGTGTGTGTATGTGTGTGTGAGGGACAACAGTACAGTATGGGTCAATGTTAGTGTAATGTGTGTGTGTATGTATTAGCCCTAGGTGTTTGGTTTATGTGTGTGTGTCTGCATGCACACAGTTCCACCTTGTGGCTGCCACACATGGGAGATTGTGGGACAGCCATGGACTGTACCTGCCAGGCTGTACAGATCACTGTCTCTGGCTACGGACACAGTACCTGTGCCTGCCAGGGGTGCCACGGACAGAATCGGGTACCAAGCCAGACTGGGTACTATCGTCAGAGGCAGAGGGATGTCGACTGGACCCATGTTCCTGCTGGGACTGGCCAGAGCCACGTGCACGTGGTCGTCTAGGACGGTCTATTGACAGCCCAGCCCCAACATTGCTGGGGCTGGTCCTGCCACTACAGGAGCGGCTGGGACTTGTGTGTCATCTGCGATGAGTGCCAGCTGATGATGTTGCTGGCATATGTCCACGTCAACGTCTCAGCCATCCTGCACTGTCCTGGCCCATGTATATTACATTGTGGTGGACATCTAGTGTCTTCCCCCAACGTCTATCAATGACCACGGTGTAATTACAGATGGCACCAGCAAGATCACAGATACTGTCATTGATAGTGTTGTTGTGAGCCCTCTGCACCCTTAGTCCCTGCCTGGTGTACCATTCCATACGTGCCTGTGCCTGCATTACAGACCGGAACATAGCTGAGGTTGTGAGTCCTGTGGGGGCACGTCTGCCAGGGGCATTACGACCAGCAGTGCTCCCACGAGAACCCCTGGACATATGCCTATGTGGTACCGTTCCAGGTGTCTGGGTATGGCTGCTGTGTGGGGTTGCATGTGCCATAGATACCACACTATCCTGGTCGATGCCTACTGTATGCTGTTCCTCCGCTAAGGTCATTGGTGTTGAGGGATGTATCAGCAGTATGAATGTGCGCATAGATGGGGTGGACAGCTGTGTACTGTCGATTGGTGGACCAACAACAGACCCTGACAAACCTGCCTGTGCCACTACACATGTGTCATCATGTCCACTATTTGTGGCAGTGACCTCAGGTTCCCTGCTGCACTCATTCAATAC
This sequence comes from Protopterus annectens, assembly GCF_019279795.1. Lineage (NCBI taxonomy): Eukaryota > Metazoa > Chordata > Ceratodontiformes > Protopteridae > Protopterus > Protopterus annectens. The sequence goes on from NC_056733.1 coordinate 768,846,608, forward strand.
CTCAGCACCTGTGAGAGGAAGACAGGAAACACACTTCACAATCTGTACAGGATGTTAGCACACATGAACACATGTACACATGTACACATGCACACATGCACACATGAACACATGAACACATGAACACATGCGCACATGCGCACATGCACACATGCACACATACACTACTCAGTCAAGTTGACACACACACACACACACACACACACACACACACACACACACACACACACACACACACACACACACACACACACCAACAGCAATACAGAACATAGTCATTAGTGGTTGATGGTGCAGTACAGTATCACAAGCCAAAGAGTCCTATCACATGTGTCAGCATGCAGAATGTGTGTTGCTCAACAGTATGCAGTGCGAGTGTGGAGAGTCCTTGTTGATAACAGTATACATGTCATTGATGCATGTGTGTTGTTCAATGATTGGCCTCACCTTCGAACACAATGTGTACATGGACACAACATTACTGTGCAAGTCTGAAATGCTTTCCAGTGTCCTGTGCACCATCACTCATAGGTATATATGCCATGGCCGGATGCACACAACTGTCAGGTGTATAGCAATGATCGCTATGTGTAGTACTGTAGTTACTGTAACTGGATGTAGTGTAGTACCATGAGCCATCATCAGGCAGCATCATGTGGTCACTCAAGGCCACTAATGTATGTCACACTGGCAACTATCTTGCTGTACCTGACCTGCACCACTTTGGCTACATTAACCATTTCACAGACAGTTGTTACATGGGTATGTAAGGTGTTCAATAGGCAGCATTGCCTAACATGAATGTGTTGTGTGTTGAAGCGTGTCACACCACCTCATGATAGGCCTCTACCCCTCAGGTATAGTATGTGTGCTGTGTTGATGACATTTGGGATACTGGAGTATGACCTTACAGCAGGTGTCTACATATGCCATGTGTATCATATTAACACTTACTGCGTATGACAAAGTGGTGTATGTTGTGTGCATGTGTATTGACTCTGCCTATACAATGTCCACTACAGTGTACCACAATTGGTTGGGATGCTCTGTGTATTGCATGTGTTTGAGGCGGATACTCATGTTACTGGGATGTGCATAGTCCCACAGACAACATGCAGAGCATGCATTATGTGTAGGTGTTTTACATGTGTATATGGCCTACAAGTCTCCTATGACATGCACATGTTATATGCTATATTAAATGTAGAACACTCACCAGCATGGGTGTGCTGTCTTGCTATCACACCAGAGGGACCTACAAGGATATGAGACAGTTTGTCAGTGTCAACAACTATGGCATTGCTGCTGTGTGTTTGCAGTTTCACAGTAGTACAAGAGGTGACAGTCACAGGCATACAAATGATGTTCCAAATGATCAGTATTGCATGACACCAGGCTCCACATCTTCTGAATACACAGTACACATCTGATAAATGCATGTTCTAACAATTGATCTAACAGTAGTCTACAGATATGCCATGTTACCTGCACGCTCTGTATCTATGTGCTGGGTGACTCCGGCCTCCATGATGACACATGTCTGTTGTACTGGTTGGCCAGGAGCCACCATGCTGAGGAGCAGCTCTTCCACTCTGGTGAGGGGGGGATGTGTTGATGCACCACCACCTGTGGCAAGCTATTGTCTGTGGACATCAGAGGCATGCTGCCAGACATGTCTGATTAAATCACTGCAGTGATGGCATACCTGCTCATAAGTCCGGTTATGCATGCCTACATCATTCAACCGATGGACAACATCCTGCCACAGTGCAGTGTGTCCATGCTGGTCCTGGCTGGATCTGGAGAACAGCAGGTTGTAATGATGTATCAGGGCATCAAAGATGCCCTCCTCCTCCTCAGGGGAATAGGCAGGTTTCCTGTTGTGAGACATATTCCTGGAAGACAATTAAACAGTAATTGTAAGCAAGTCATGTGGCACACTTAACATGCTAAAGTACAGACATCAATGAAATGCCATATATAGCAACCTATTGGCTGTCAGTAGATACACACCTTTAATACCACATAGGATTGCTCAGCCCACAACTGCCTGACAGTGCCTGGCACATACTATATACCAAACCATGTTCTGCACAGCAACAAAGTGAAACCAGTATGTAAGACTATACAACAGTACATGGCACACTGTATGTGACACAATGCACCACCTAGCCACAGGGGGTGTATATGAAGCCAATGCATGCAGACATTTGTCATTCATTGAAATGAATGTAAAGTACAGTTAAAGTACTACCAGTACACCACGCTACTTGTTGATAGCAAACCCCCTCAGTAACAAATGTGCACATTCATCACTATAGGTGGCATACTGCTGTACTCCACTATACATGTTGCTAGATATGCACATATATCCTGTGACACACATACCACCAAGGCCATGTTGCAGGCATACCCACACACACATCAGACATACCTACAAGACACAAAGGTATGGCAACCCAGATTAGTTTTACCTGTGTAACATACAGTACTGTGTGTCAGCACCTACAAAACCTCATGCCTGAGGTATGTAATGTGTGTGGACTATAGGTAACAAACAAAACAGTGTTTCCAAGCAATGTGGATATAAACCATACTGTGCTGTTTAGGCCTACAGCTTCAGGTAGTACTACTGTTCATAGGGGATTTGTATTCACTAGTGTTAACAATCAATAAGCATACATGTACTGCTTAAGCCTACAATGGCACACTCCGGTCAACACCATGGGACTACGTCACCCCGTATGCTTTATTGATTTTCCTGCCTAGCAATAGCATACGTATCTTTTGCTGGGATTAGAGCTACAACACTACATACCATGATATACACAGTTTCCTACTAGGCTATCACACATATACACAACTTTGACACATTCACCTACACATTCACCATCACACCCAGTCAACCTCACATAGTAAGTAATGCAACAAGTACATGCATGTGTGTATCGGGTCCTAGGTAGCTAATAGGCTATTATCCATAGGGCCTATGGAAGCCTAGCCATATGGTACCCTGCCCTTCAACACCCATGTAATGTAGGTTCATGTGCCCCTGTCATGCAGAGCCACAGAGGTGATTCCCGGGTTGTGTTTCCTATCTCACATCCACTCATCATGATTATTCATGACAACTGATAATGAGGACCTTCATTTGCTATTGATAGGTGGTTAGTTCCAGAGTATGGTATGTGTCTGAGATGATAATGTACCACTCCAGCATGTTTTGCTTTTTGACGTTACAGGGTTTAGATCAGTACAGTGTGTAGCTTGTATGGAGTTTAATCTGTTTATATGGAGCATGTCCAACACCTGTGGGTTTGGTATAGCTTTGTATGTTAGGTAGAGGTTGCCTCTGGGTAGGCGGTATGCGGCACAGTGTAGCTGTGGTTTTGTAAGACAGTCTGCATAGGGCATCTGTTTGAGTCTGGTAATACTCTTTGTGAGGTATGTGTCTGGCATCTACAGGCGCTGTGGATGTCTTCTGAGGTACATACCAACAGGGCCAATGTACTCTATGATGGGTGTTATGACTGATGAGTACAGTGGAACATGACCTTTTTTTCCATGGATGACACACCTTTTCTGATGACATGTAGACCGTACTCAGTTTACATAACTAGTGTGGCACTGTGATTATCAATAGGGACACTACTGTCCACCTGTGTCCCGTAGTCTCTTATCAGACTTTTGGTGTTGAGTAGACTACCACCTATGTGGTAGTTCATGGGTACAGGGTTTTTAACAAGAGGGATGGCAATTCGTTTACAACATTGAGCTTGAGCGTACATATGAACATCCATTGGTGTACATATAGATATACATATAGGCACATATACAGTCCACCTTTCATGGTGGGAATATCAATTATGCAAAGGTTGAGAGGGATGCAGTTATGTAATGATATTGCGCAGTCTTGTGCAGAATGCATGGAAGGTATTCTCAGCCCATGTACCTTTAGCAGGACCCCCTATCTGGAAGACTAAATGGCATTTAAACACCACATGTCATATGCCAGCACTGTAAGCTGTCTTGTTTGCCACACACTACAACCTACATATAAAAATGCACATAACAACCTGCACCAACATATAAATGTCCACCCTTCACAAACAGTTGCAGTATGTCCCTTGCTCTATGCACATGTTCAGATGCTAATTTATCAGACACATAAATATCTCTCCATATGTGTGTGCCATACACACACAGAGTCCACACTGTTGTAAGTCCGTACACCTCACGGATGACCTGTTGGGCCTTCCTACAACATGGACAGTTGTCACATGTGTGCATACAGTAATAGTACAGGGAATATATATAGCTGCAAATGCTAACATTGCTATACTAGCCTGGTACAGCAGTTGCCAATGCTAAGCTACAAATTATGTTACTATCATGCATGTCTTACTCTGTCACATCCAAGTTTATATAGGTGTTTGCACTACTCCCCCAAACTGCCATTATACGCAGTACTGTACAGACCATAGATAACATGTTCAGATGTTTGACATATAATGCTGAGATACATATGTCACAGTTATGTCCCACTGCACACAGCTACACACTAATTTGTCCATGGCAGTAGTTATGCATGGCATCACTGCATACATACCTTCTGCTGCCACATATGCATGTTTCTGAGTATGTACAGTACTATTCATAAAGATAAACTACTTGCCGGTAACTACAAATCTGTTACATACCTGTTACTCACTTTCAGGTCCGTCTGTGCATGCATTTCAAAGTTTTTTTTTATTTATTAAGTAAAGTTTTTTACTTAGTTGTTATTATTGGTTATTAATTAAGTTTTTTTTTCTTAATTAATATATTTAGGTTTTAAATAAGTAAATATATTATTTACTTAAGTAAAGATTTCTTTATGAAGTAATAAAGTTTGTCACTACTCTCCTAGGGTTCTAGAGTTGCTGACACATGCAATGTAATGATTGCATGTGGGGATAGCAAGTACAGTCTGCTTTTATAGGTATCTGCGCATGTGCATGTGATGCCCTCTGCACCAATTGATGCCCAGCATTTGGTAAATGCATACAGCCTGCTGAGTGGTAATTCCAGTACTCACTGTCATAGCAACCCAATGCTATAAATTGCTAAGGTATGTAGGCGTAGCCCTTTCAGATTTCCAGAGTGGGGCCCATGCTTGTTTGCTGTGGACACTGTTGTGTAAGTCAGAAGGTTGGTATACTTCTTATATCTGAAGCTAGAGGTGTAGACAGTGATGTACATGTTGTACTCAGACCTGACTGCTGCCACTTGCAGTACAGAGCTATCAGTGTAGAGTTTAACTCACCCCTACAAATGCTTACACATCATTTATGTGACTATGTAGTTTCTTTTCTACTCATATAATTAACTGCCATACAAACGTAGTTATTGAGAAGTATTCTTTTGGCACATGAACTGTTTGTGAACTGTTATACTGTGAATATTAATGTACTCACTTCTGCAGGGTTTGTGGTTTTATTGTTGACATTAGCATAGGGTTCACAGGACAACTGGACAATTCCAGTACTGTGTATGCCTACCGACATCCTTGGCAGACCCTAAACACACAAGTGTATTTAAAGTGGTGGGGGGGTTGCTGACTTACAGAGAGCATTATGTATTATTGTGTGAATGTTGTCTTACTGGACTTAAAGGATTGGTGTGTACCTGTTAGTTTATCAAGGCAGGTGGTCTGTCTGCATAGTTCCCAACTGTGAACCTATCCAGATGGTAGTCAAATGTTACACTGTTATTCTTTGTCTGTGCAACCCACAGGTGTTTTCATCACTTGTACAATGGCATTGTTACAGTCAGTTGCTACCAGTACATGGCTACATCCTTTGGTATTTCTGTGTTGTAAGGGTATGCTTGTGGAAGTCCTACCAAAGCTATTTCCAGAGTGTGTAACAGCAGGATAGCTGCTATGCCTGTGTGTTTGTGCCTCTGCCAGGCCTATGAAACACTCAGATACATCTTTGCATGGAGTCAGGGATAGGTAGTTAAAAGTGAAGTACACCTTACACATAATAGAGACAGTAAGTGTAGACTTGTGTGAAGCAGTGCATATGGATTCATACTCCTTTTATGAAGTACAAGCGGTGTCTACTGTTATTATTGTCAGTATTCATTCTGTAATACCCCACCTTTCTGACTGACGTCAGTACTTTCCAGAGGGATTCAGAGGGACACAGCTTAAATATGTTTCACAATCAGGGACATCCCTGTAAAGTAGTCACAGTTAGGTAGTATGGCTTCTGCCCTAATCAGATTTGCCACTGTTTGTCCTGCTAAGATGCTGTGTGGGGGTTGTAAAGTGCCTCTGTAACATTATTTGCTGCTAGAATGGCTGCTTCTCATATCACACTCATGTAATGCATTCCACAACAATTGCTGGTAAAGATCCTCAGAACAAGTTTTGTGTTATGGCCTTCCTATTTTTCCTTTACATTCAGTCATTGTAATGCATGATATATTTATTTGAGCACCAGGTTATTGTATATCTGCTGTGGCTTAGTGGTAATTCATGCAGTCTATTGTGTCAATGGTCAGGGGTTCGAGACTGGTAGAGGTATTTTATTTTGCTGCTGAGCAGAACAAGGGCCCTGACATAGAGTGACTAAGGCACTTTTAAGCAGTTGTAAGTGGGTTTGCGTGGGTTTGCTCGATGCTTAGCGATGCTTAGCTAAGCACACACATGCGCACATTCGCTTAATCCCGCTTACTACTGCTTAAAAGTGCTTACTCCCACTAATCCCTGCGCTAATTTCTTTGAAAGAAAAGAAAATGGGGAGATAGGAAAGTGGTGAAAAAGGGGCACAAAGAGGGAAAGACAGTAGGGAAACAAGCTTGGGATGTGCCGGACGGGTGTAGGGAAGGTCCATAGCTGCCCATTTCTTTACCAGCAACAGCTGTGCATGTGCAATAACATTGGAGTGAAATTTGAAACCTTCCACCCCTGAGAGAGGGGTGAGGACAACAAAGTATGTTGTACTGCCAATTGGAATGATCAGTTTACATGTCCAGCGGACATGTGTGCGAAATGGGCAGCTATGTATGGGGCGTAATTTTTTTATGGGTACAGATTGCCCTTTTTTTTTTTTTTTTCAGGTGATAGTGGAAAGTGAGGTAGAGGAAGTAGGTATATTTGGGGAGGTAGGTTGGGGCAGTAAACAGACAAGACAAACAAGACGCATAAAGGGGCGGTGTATGACACATGGGGTGGGTGAACACAATTGACGGGGACGGATGTTTGGAAATCGCAAGCCCATGAGCCCACAGATGGTAACAGTGGAACTGAGATCCCCACCCATGGGCAGTCACCACTGCACCTTCACAGCCCCGAGGGTGGCTGTGTTGGGGGCTGCGTAGGATGGGCAGGCTCACCCGTGAGACATGCTGCTCTCACCCCGAGCTGGCGTAGGGGATCAGCGACTGAACGCTGGATCTCCCTACGCACCACAGCCCGGACCCTTCGAAGGGTGACAGGTGGCCCTTCTCCGCCCACGCTTGCACGGGGGGGACAAGACCCATCCCCTGCAGCACTTCCACCCGAAGGTGGCACAGGACCAACGGAGGAGGGGAGCCTGGGCTGGGCACTGGACCTGGTGGTGCCAGGTGCACTCGCCAGCTGAGGAGGGACAGGTGGGTCCGCTGGGACCGGCCTTCCCATACGTTCTGTGATTAGGTGTGTTTAATTACAACATAAACAACAGCATTCCAAATTAGTTGTAATAGCATGCATAAATATTCCCATTAACCCAACACACCAAGGTTCCAACAGTTGAACAGCAAGCATAACACATGCATATATCGAACGACAGTGGACATTCCAACAGTATGCAGGGATGATTGGTGGCAAACAATCCAAGAGATGAAAGCGAACTTGATAAAAACTGAAACCAAATGAAAAGTTCGCAGGACAACCAAATAAGGGCGGCAAGACCTTGTGGTACATGTAATTTATTGTGAAACCACACAACACAGAATTAACGCTGTCTATACAGATCCGTTTTTGAACTTCTTCATCAGAAGAAGAAGTCTTGGCGCCCTTATTTTGTTCTCCTGCGAACTTTTCATTTGATGATTGGTGGCAACAGGCCACCATGATTGTGGTGTTTCAACTGGGCACATGCATCAAAGTGAATGCAGATATTTATAGAACAATAGAACATATATCCCAAAAAATGTTTTGAGATTACACATACCCATTGAGTTGTGGAATTGCATTGTTTATGCACATACAGTAGGACGTAGAAAGAAACCTCAATTAACATCTTATAAGTACTTTTAGTCTACACTACATTCCTATTGACTGCAGGTGTATATCCCCTACATGTATTATTACACTTGGCAACATGCATTAGGTTGTGTAATGGGTTTGGCTAGTTCATTATATACCTGACCTATATCTGACATACTAGCTGTCCAGGTTGCAGATGTTACTGCTACATATTTATTGATTGTATTTATATTTCTTTATCTACATATCTGGATGTGCTCACATGATATTTTCAGTTAGATTTGTACAGAACCCTACATTTCATGTAGCACACTCACATTTCTAGGGATCTAATTAGCAAGCTACTCGTGTGCCAGATTTACTTATGCATGCCAGCCAGTAACTGACTGTTGAGGACTGTATATATGCTTCACAGCTACTAGCACTTCATCAACCACTTTAGATGGGACTGCCCAACTGTGGGTTGCCAGCACTTATTAAAACAGTACTATTTGTATAATGCAAGAGTACAACAACATTTCAAAGTAAGTGACACAGACACACTCCAGGTTTTATACCTTTATTAATGACATTACACAGTTTTCCACAGGCTCTCTATTTTATTTGATATTACAGTGCATATGGAAGACATATTCAAGACATATTATACCTTTATTAATAGGTTAGAACACTCTTTTTCAGGCTCGCTCACTTATTTTATATGACAGTACCTGTACAGATATTATTCTGGACATATCTTACCTTTCTTAATGGGTTACTACACTCTTTTTCTGGCTCTCTGACTTATTTTATATAACAGTACATGCAGAGGACTTATTCAGGGCATTTTATGGCTGTATTATTGGGCTACAACACTTTCTTTCAGGCTCTCTCACCTATTTTATATAACAATACATGCAGAATAATCACTAACCTGCCTGGTGGTGCAGCCTTAGCAGCCTATCTGCATAGGCTTGCTGATTCGCAGCACATGACGCCTGCAGCTGTGAAGTAAATGAAGGGATATTGAGACATACCTATCCATTATACAGAATTGATTATCATTTCTTACATACTGCATTCCATGGCTACAGTTGTGGGGCATCTTGCATCCCACAGGCCTCCTGTATCCATTGGTTCAGTAGGTCCTGCTTCCGTCTCTTCAGGTCTGCATGGTGGTGACAGACCTGCTCACCAGTCCAAGGAATGCCTGTGACACTGGTGAATTCATGAGCTAACCGGGTCCAAGCCTCTGCTTTGTACTCCGTCCCTTGGAACTGGCCCTGCAGGAGTCTTGACTCATGATGGTGGACAAGGAGCCAAACCATGTATTTCAACTCCTCCATGCCCCAACGTTGCACTCGGAAGCATGTACCCTCTCCAGCACCAGCCATTCTAACTGCAGATGGGAGCTACAATCAGTTATGGCGAGTATTCCCGCCTATGGGGCTTAAATATGCTGCTTAGTAATGGTTAATCTACCATTTATAAGTATATGTATATTAACAGTGGCTGTTTATCCTAAGCTGTCATGGCTTAGTGGTTCAGTACTTTGATTATGATGCACAGAGTCCTGGGTTCGAACTTTGTCATTGCATTTTATTTTACTACTGTCCAGACAGGCTAGGGGCTGTGGCTGTGTTTAGGCAACTTTGCTCTACATTGCTCCACGTTGCCCTACGTTGCGCTGGTTGGTGCGATGCGCACCTCCATGCAAATTTATTGTGCTGGGTAAAGCACTATTTAGCTATGGGCAACTACATTGTGCTGGGTAAAGCGCTGCTTGACTATGGGCAATTATATGTCAGGATCCTTTATAAATATATATTTTGTTCACTGATACATAGGCCATTTCAATGCTTTTTAGTAAAATTTTAATCATATATGCCAGGAATTATTTCATATACTAATTTAGAACATAAATAGGAAGGGGAGTGGTGGGACCCAAACCGTGAATGTCTCCTCTTTGTACGAACGCTCTACCATTACACTATTGCTATTTGGTGTAATTTGCATAAACATTCCTTCTTATGCTCTTACATGTCGGGATTGCTAACTGCAGCTAAGCAATGGGCACACCCGTGTACACACGTGCAAATACGGGCAGCTATATCAGGAATTAGAAAAAAAAATTTAAATGTTTTACTTTTTATAACTGTGCTGGGGGTTTACAGTGTCAGGGAGTGTGGTGTTGGGTACATGGACATTTGAGCGGACTCACTCTTGTGTGTTGACATTTGGCATTTCGGACACTTGCAGGGGCGTGGACCTTTAGACTGCTCAGCAGTTGGACACGCCCCCTGCTTTCCTGCATGGTCCGTGTTAGACTTGCAGTTGAGTCAGCATTCCCTCATGAATATTCATGGCATGCTGATGTCATACCATTCAACTGCAGCCTCTGAGAAACACTTATTTAGTCTTACATGGAGGATTCGTGAATCCGGGGGCATATCTTTATTTTTTTAATAAATGCACCCACAGCAACTGATGTGAATGGGCATGATTGCCAAAAAACAAATAAATCCCTTCAACTCACTGTGGGTGCCAAAGATATAGCCCTAAAATTGCCTTTTTTGTACTGTAACTCCATCCCTTCACCTGTACAGCCAGTCACAGGTCTTTGGGATTGTGCCCAAGCAATATGACATTAGTGGAGGGCAGGCAAGGCAGGGCCGCTGGAGTGCATCGGACATCCATTTAGGACATACATATTGCCATTTCTAGTGTTTCACTAAAAATGGAAAGAAGGAAATAAAAAAAAAAAGTTGGATACAATTTTTTTTTTATTTCTTTAGTGCAAATTATGCTCTAGACAAGACAGTGCTCGGAGTGATTGTCCCTTTTGCCCTGCTTTTTCTGCACTACTGGTTGTGGTGATACCTCCATTCTACACTACTGGTTGCGGTGATACCTCGGTACCCTTTTGCATTCCTGTCAGCCTCCTTTGATTCACTGTGGCAGAGACTTCACAGAAATAGAAAACACAGTGTCCATGCCAGCTTTGTTGGCAGCCCAGCCAAAGAAACAGATTAGGATTACTTTCCCCATCATTGAGCAACCTGCACTTAGGAGCTCTGCCTGCATCTGTCACATGGTATTCTGTGCATCTTTTTCACATGACAAAAAATGATAGAGTAACAAGGCTTTGCTGCTACAAGGCAAAGGCCCTGTGTACTCATTTGTAGTGAGAGTGAAACATGTCTGTTTGTTTTGCATTAACATATTAATCACCAGTGACTTTTTGTATAGGTCTCACTGAATGAAGACAGGATGATTGCATTTAGGGAGTAACCACAGCTCATAACTTGACTAAGAACAACAGGATTGGGTCAGTCATGGAGAGATATCAGAAACAATAATGAACTTTAGAAAAAGTGACAAAGATAACCCCTGCAGTTACATGGAGACCACTATGCAGAATCCACCACAACACTATAGTATGGTGCATTTCTCTGAATACTTATGCATCCATTGCATCACTATGTGCCATACTAAAGATATTGCCTCTTTTTCTTTGAGATCACGATTTAATTAACTGCCAATTGATATGCAGAGAGGCTGTATAGAAGGCATATTTTATGGAGGTACAGAAAACAGATCCCCTTAACATACACTTCATTGGTGATGTTTCCACATGCATATGTCCTTGTATACCAGTAGGCACAGTTATGGTCTGGGCTGCTGACAATTTTTGCAGTTGACAGTGAATCTTTATTTTATCTTTATTTTTATTTCTAACTCATATAGGCACATATAAGTTAAGCATTGTATATGAAAAGAAAAAAACTAAATGGCAGCAAAAACCTGTTAAATCTGAGTAAAACTGGTACGGAACTAAAATGTGTAATTCTAGAAGAATAAAATGAAACAAGTTGGAATAATAATAATCTAGATATTTTCCTTGAGTTTAAGTATAATGTCCTAAATAAATAATACTTAAAATGTCTTCTGAACAAAGCCTCAGTATTATTTAACCAAATCAAAGACATGCTGTAGGTGGATTGGACACTCTAAATTGGCCCTAGGCGTTAGTGCGTGCATGTGTGTCCCTTCTGTGGAAGTTTGGGTGCTGGACTGGCAACTCAACACCATAAAACTCCACTGCCAATCATGAGTGGACAGGTGATCCACTGTGGCGATCCCTAACCGTGAAAAGCCGAAAGAAGATGAAGAAGAGAAGGTAGCTGATTGTGAAGAAATGGTGTAAGGCAGGCAAATGAACATTTATCTAAAGTCCTTAAATATGTTCTATTGATAAAAGGCAGCCCCTCCCCTAATTATCTAAATGGTGTCATTGGAGTAAAGGGCAGCAACGCTTTTTCAGACTCTTAAGGGTCATGGAAGTTAGAAATATCTTTGAAAATATGATTGTAACAGCTGGCAACCAGCACTGGTCCCATAGCACAAATGATATATGGCAGAACCTTGATCTGCCAAACATATTTCTGGTTGTCAGATGCACATGCAGTCAGGGATGATCACTGTCCAAGGGGTCATGGTAAAACACTAGATTAAGGAAAATGTGAGTATAAAATGCCTGTATTACTTGGCCAAGTGTAGAAGTAGCACAAAACTGTTTAGTCTGAGATACATTTGTTTAGTGAAAGTAAGTATATTTAAAAACTCCTAATACCTAGCCCTTACGTGACAGCACATTCCTTGTCAGGTATCAAACCCAACACTTCCAAGTCATAAAGTTCGATCTGGCATTCACATGAAAACTAAACTGAGAAAACAGAGCTTGATAGGGATCAAACAGAAGCATGTTTTCTTTACCAGACTGATTTAGATGACTAGAGTTTATCCTCTGAGGGATGGCTACAAGCAGTCCTGAACAATAATAAGGTCAGACACATGCTTCTGAAAATAGGAAATGTGTAGGTGTAGGTCATCAGCAAAACAATGGCATTGAATACTTTTACCTTGATGACCTCTTTTCTTTGCTGCATGTACAGTGTGAATAATAATGAAGCCATGAGTGAGCCCAGGTGCAACACGAATTTGAGCCGTGGATTTTGGGTGCTTTACTCTGGAAATGACTCACTGAGTATGATATGGGAGATAAAAGGCCAGTAACTCAGTAAATGGGAAGATAGATCACAACACATGCACAGTCACTTAGTCAAAATTCCATGTTTTATTGTGTTGAATACTGCCAAGTGACCTAGAAGGAAAAAGATTGACTGTACCCTTACCTCTCAATTGTCCAGATTTTCACAGAATGTACAGAATTTTGCCTTTTATTTTTGGTCTGTTCCTCCTAAAAAGTATGAGTTTATGGCAAATCATTGAGGACTGAAGTCACTTAATAATGACATACATTTGAATTTCAGACTTCAAATCCTTCAAGAAAATGCAAGAGCATGCACTAACCCTGTTATTCTATCAATTTTCTGTGATTATAAGAGCAATATTTAAAATCTGTCCCTGTTTTTGGACATTTGTTCTCCACCCATTATTTTACACTTTGTCTAGATTTCTTGCACTAAGACGTTGAAAGGTACAGTATGAATGCACCCCACCATTGCTACTTCCAGTTCATCACAATCAGGCAAAATTGTAGGTTCATGCATTTTTACTAAGCTTACAGCCAAGAAGACCAGTCTTATCACTCATTAATGATGGGAGATTAACAATGGTCCCCATTAAGTCAAGTGATCCCACATATTTTAGCTGAAAGTCAGAGATCACCCATCCAGTCATCCAGACTGGTTTTAAAGGTTGTAGGGAAATAATCTACTTCATATGTAAGGGTAGGCTATTTCAGTAATGGTGAATGCACTGGGTGAGGTACCTGTCGTGTCATTTGGTGTTGTTGACATGCTAGTGAAGGTTTACGTCCATATAATCGACATTTGATTTACCACTGGTTCTGCTTAGTGAAGGAGTTCAAAGAGTAGAGGGTCATTTGTAGCGCAGAATGCTAAACAGAAATCACCCTGGGAGTCTGTATGATGCTAAGTAGTGGTTCAGGTCTTTTAAGCTAAAGATACTGAGAACTGAGCCTTTTTGTTGAAGAAGCATTGAGGTCTCTTGAGATGATTTAAGTGCTTCATGAAGTATATGACAAAGGAGCATTATATTCAATAATGAACCTAATTATGGAAGAATAACGTGGGACTATATATTCTTTTGATCTTGAGAATATACTACAAAGGGTAGGTTATGCAAGGTAAAATGATTCTCTTATCACTATAGAGACATGGTGCTCAGAGGAAAATTTTTTAAAACAAAATTTCCCAAATCTGATGACTGTGTCAGATTTAAATAGAATTCACTCTATACAGTAATCAGAAGTAATGACAGATTTACCAAAGGAAAGTATACTGCATTTCTTAGCATGGAAGGTAAGGCCATGATTAACACAGCAATGATTTTTTTTTTTTGTCCTTGCTTTTGCTATAGAATTTGCATAGCACAATGGGATTTGATAATGTCACCCAGTTTGCAAACGTGTTTAGTTGTAGTCCATTGATATCAATTTTCATATCAAAGAAGTATATACCGAGAGGTAGGGGGCTCCGGAGGCCCAGGACAAAGCCTCATGAGACACCACTAGTGAAGCTTTTGTGTCTAAAACAAACACTCCTGATCTTAATTATGTGTGTTCTTTCAAATAACCAGTTAAGTCTCCAGTGAAATGTGTATGGGTTAATGTTTTTCAGCACTTTTTATTCCCATGTGTCATCCTATGGCTTTCCTACCTAGTGCTCCATGTCTGTGCCTGGTCTGCCAGCTTCTTTGTATACCTCTGAACTAACCATGATCTAGCTGGGGCTAGTCATGGAACCTAAAGGTGGGCTTGGGGTCTTGGATGCCACCATCACCTTGGGGGAGATTACTTTAGGCCTGCTCCATTAATCTCCCCATTGCATCCATTGTGATTGTATCCAAGGGCAAGTGTGCAGTAGGGCATTTGAAATACAAACCTACCTCCACAGCAGCTCAGCAAGGTCCACTATCCTTTCCCCTCATTGAACAATGCCCACCCAGTGTGATGTCCCCAGCCTCCACCAGATATCCCTGCGAGGAACACCCACCTAACTGTCCCACTGGGATATGCAGGGCTATCCCTCTCTTGACACTCTGCCAGTCACCCTAGCTGTTAGTTGAACCTGAATAAGATGGGCTGTATTCAGGGCTTTATCCCTTTGCACAACCAGTGTGGCTGTGTGTGGATACATCTTGAGCTGGATGAGTTTGTAAATAGTCCCAGCATGGGAAAAATGCCTTGGCAAGGTGGAAGTAAGGCAACATATACTTTATGCCCCTTATCAATGATCTCAGTAACCCTTTCAACAGAGAACTCAAACAGACTGAGCAGGCATGTTCCACATTTTACAAAGCCAAACTGACATAAATAGAAAGATACAAGGTCACCTATATTATCATTTATTAGTTTAGCTACAATACTTGACATCACCTTAAAAATAAGACTAATAGGCCTGCAATTCTGAGGGTCAGCAGAGGTGATGACCTTGTGAAAAAGTACTACAACAGTTGTTCTCCATTCCTCAGGGGAAATAACCAGTTGAAAGACAGGTTGATGAGCTTATACAGGATTTTTGCTAGACAGAAATTAACATTTCTCAGCAAACATTCAGGGATATTGTTAGTAAACCAGCACATTTTGTAATTCATGACCAGCACTGCTTTGAATAAATGTGAAAGTGGATTGGCACCACTGCTCTTAAATATGAAGTACAAATGTACCACTACCATTGATGTGACACCCAGATGGCAGGATTCTACCCAATGACATTAAGATGGCTGGCATGGATGGGGTTTGTATTATATGACTGCCAAACAGGGATAAAGTAACAGCAATAACGTGCACACAAATCTGTTTCAATAAATAGTTTACAAAATAGAATCTGATTCCAAGTGCATAAAGGGAATATGAACTACTTTCCTGGGTATGAGCTTTTAACCTGTACATCCCGATTGGACTGCATGCAGACCACTTACAGTGCTGAGACTTTGGCCCAGCACTTCGAAGCCCCTTTCTCAATCTCTCTCTGCTGTTTCTATAAATCAGTGTCACACACACACACACACACACACACACACACACACACACACACACACACACACACACACACACACACACACGCACACACACACACACACACACACACACACACACACACACACACACACACACACACACACACACACACACACACACACACACACGTACATCTCAAGGAACGCTGGCAGAATGTTACAATTTCCCACAGCATTCTTCCTACATGTAGTACTGCTGCCACTCTGAATTTTACAGCTAGGGACCCTCAGTTAAAGGTTGCTCTAAATTAAGCCAAATATTAAATACACTAATTCAAAGCCGTGGTGGTGCAGCGGTTAGCGTTGTCGCCTCACAGCAAGAGGTTCTCCCGTTCAATTCTCGGCTGTAGCGCCTTCTGTGTGGAGTCTGCATGTCCTCTCCGTGGTTAAGTGACGTTAAAGACATGCAGGTAGGTGCGAGTGTGAATGGGCGTGCCTTCTTTGAAGTTTGGGCATCGGGCTGGCAACTTGGCACCATAAAAATCCACTGCTAATCATGAGCAGACCGAAGTTCTGCTGTGGTGACCCCTAACCAGGAAAAGCCGAAAGTCTTTTATTAAATACACTAATTCCTATTTTTTCACTGGTAGAAGGCCTAAGCAGTCTAAGGGGAGATGTGTGCCATACAGTTTGTTGACTAACACTGTAAATAATGATTACCCTCTTTGCAGACAAATTACAGTGCATAAATATGCATATAATAAATAAATGCCAGCCATAAAGTGCTTAAACCTAAATACATGAATATTACTTAAATAATAAAGAAAATAGTGTAAATACAGAGTAAACTATACGTAGTTTGGCACACAGAGGGAAAACAGATAAAAGGTAACAAGCAATAGACAGGATGGATACAGAAAAAATGAAGCTCCAGATATCTAAGTTTACTGGATGCCTTACTACAGAAATGCTGTCCTTAGATAAATTAATAATTAGTACTTACATATGGCTCCACAGAAACAAGCTAGAAAAAAAAGGGAAAGCTTGTCAGGTGCTAGAATCTGCCATATCACTCATGCACTCAAGTCTCTCAACAACAGGTACTTTTATGACTCTGTCATAGTCCATGTTATTGTGAATGACTTGAGACATATCTCTTTGGACTATATGAAGAGAGACACGGTTGAATATGTGTCCCAGGCAGGTATGTCCCTAGCCTAAAGCAGCATCCTACTGTCATCCAGAATGATGCCTCAGTACAAACAGAAAATGAGTGACTTTAACAATTGGCTTAGTTTCTGGTGTTATTCCAAGGAGATCCAGTACCTGACAGCCTGGGAGGACATGATTGACAGACCATGATGCTTTACCCGAGATGGCCTTCATCTGTCTCCCTTGGGCTTCAGGCTTCCGGCAAAGGCTCTTGCCAATTACCAGCATGAAAAATTCTTCTAAATAAAATTTAAAGGTCATGCTGCTAAATACTAGGAGTCTTAACATGAAACTGCACTCATTGCAAGCATTCATCTCCCTGAAGATGTTGACATTTGTGCAGTCACTAAAACCTGGTTCAAAACGGTGGAGAGCACCCCAGCCTTACCAGGTTACTTGTCCTACCATACTTTCAAACCCCAAACTGAGGGCTATAAAGCCAAAGGAGGTGGAGTTTCAATATTTATCAAAGAAATACACACCTCCAGGTTGGTCAGACAGTATGATGCACAGGAGATACTCCAGGTGTAGTTAACTGCTGACAAAACACCTATTCAAATCATAGCTAGCTAAAGACCCCCAACCAAGACTCAGGAAGCCCACTTCAACTATCTGGACTTAGTTGAATCCATCAAGATTTAACCTTCTACCCTGATCCTGAGTGACTTTAACTACCCAACCATAGAGTGGAAGACCTATTCTATCTCAAGCATGAATGTCCAGAGATTCCTTGACTTCGTCAATGCCAATGCATTGGATCAGCTGGTCAACACCCCCACAAGAGGTGAAAATATCTCGGACCTGGTAATAACCAACATAAGTAGCCACTGTAGCACCCCTATAGTAGTCCTCCTTGAAAAGATCCGACCATAAGGCAATCACTTTCAAAGTTGCCATCTCCCCTGACCCCCCTTGCCAGTTTTTATCAAAAAAACTTTTCCAGAGCCGAATACAACCTCCTGAGATCGGTTATACAAGCACTAATTTCCAAGCCTACACCAAAAAACTATATGAGCACCTATATAGCTGCATGGATTCAGCAATACCTGACAGGACCAAATCATCTTCCTCAAGGAAGAGTTAACCTGTCTGCTGGACAGCAGCAATAAACAAACTCTATAATAAAAGGAAAAAATTGATGTCCAAGACCAAGAAGGAGCAGATGCCAATTTGGAAGCAATCTCTCCTGTGTCTGAACTAGCAAATAAGGTCACTGGTGACATCTTCTAAGGCTAACTTCGAGTCCAAATTGGCCACATCCACTAAGGACAATCACAAAGCCTTCTTCACATATGCCGCAATCTCAAAAGTAACTCTCAAATCTGCTCTGAATTGGTGGTCAAGACTACCTCATACACAAATGCCATAGATATAGCTAACCTGCTGGCAGACAAGTTCAGTGAAAACTTCACATCCCAGTCCCCCCATCAGTAAACCAGGACATCCTGAGCACTTGCCCCCTCTCCTCATCACTAGGGAGCAGGTTATTAATGGGGTCTCAAAGCCAAAAAATACAGCCTCCATGGAACCTGACAACATACCTGGCTGTCCACCATGAACTCAGGCAAGAGCTCTCAGCACCACTAGGCACCCTATTTAACCAAAGCCTATGTACCAGCTTCATCCCCAGCAGAATGGAGGACAGCCAGTCATCCGTTTGCACAAATGTGGAGTATCCACTGACCCAGGCAATTATAGGTCCATCAGCCTAAATAGCCTGATTTGCAAGGCCATGGAACACATTATTATGGACCTTATAAACAAGGACATTGGAAACCTCCAAACACTTGATCCCACACAGTTTGGTTTTGTCAAAGGGAGATCATGCCTGTTAAACTAGGACGACTTCTTTGAAAGAGTCACCAAAGCCATGGATTAGGGCAAGATAGTGCATACTCCTACACTGACCTAGCCAAAGCCTTTGACACTATTCCCCACTCGGGCATAATAGATAAACTCTCCAAGCTAGGCATTAACCAATATGTTACCAGATGGTAGCTAACTGGCTCACTGATAGAACCCACTCAGTCAAAATAGGGGAAGCCACCTCTAATAGTAGACCCATAACAAGCGGAGTACCCCAAAGATTGGTCTTGGGGCCTCTACTGTTTGGGATATACTTTTCTGAGGTGCAAGCCAAAACTAGTGGTCTGTGGCTGACCAAGTTTGCAGATGATTGCAAGCTGGGCACTGTCATAAATTCCCCTAGTGATGTGAACATCCTCAGAGAGGGCCTTAACCAGACTAATGACTGATGCCAAAAGCATGGCCTCAAACTGAACGCCAAGAAATGTATCATTATCCCCTTTGGGGAAAATGGTCTCCCCACCAATTATCACATTAATAACAACATACTAAGCATGTAATCAGACATGAGGGACTTGGGCACCCAGGTTGATAGCAACCTGACTTTTGACCACCATGTTGCCTCCATTGTATGGAAGGCTTTCTACATGGCCCACCTCATTTCATCCAGGAACAAGAGGTCATAACATCCCTGTCCTCTTCCCTTATCAAACCTATTATTGAGTACAATGCCCCCTTCAGCATATACCTTGCCAAGCACATGCAGCAGCTGGAGACACCACAGAGATTCCTGACCAGGAAAATCCAGGGTCTCAAACGCTTATCATATACAGCTAGGCTAAAAGCCCTGTCCCTCTACTCAGTGTCATACAGACTGCTCAGAGGTGACCTGTGTCTGGCATACAAAGCCGTTTCAGACTCAACCTCGATGGAGTTTCTGCATATCCGTAAGTCAAACCCCACACATGCAACCCACATGAAAGGTCTCAACCTGGTCTGTGATAGTAATAGAAATTTTTGGCAGGATAGATTTGTGCCCCATTGACTCCCCCATCTGTAGAATAAACTCCCTCTCCATGTCAAGCAGAATACCTCACTAGCCCTCTTTAAAATAAACCTGGATGACTGGATTGGAAACATAAAATATAACCCTGGGATCTCACCTGTGTCCCTGCTGGACAGAGAAAACAGGTGCTGACTTTGTGGGAACATGGGTGAAATTCTTGGCTAAGCTTATAAGGGCCTCCAGACCAATAGCCTAGTATCGTCCTATGAACTTATGAACCAAAGACAGCATCAACATCTCCATCTGTCAACTTATCTTCATACACAGTTGTATAAAATGCCTTTTCCCCAGCTTCCAATGTCCATTTTATCATCACCATCTTGTTGCTATAGAAAACATGTACCTAGATCAGTTCTTTTATTTGTCATAGCAACTCTAGTGATTGCAAATACATATTCATATATATCTCCCCTGAATCCCAAATCCATCCTGGTGTCCTAAGATCATGAGTAATTACACATTTTGTCTGTCATGTTTTGTTATTGCATTAGCAAGAGGAGGCATCGAGTCTGGAGTTTCGTCACACTTCAGAACCATTCATTATATTTTAACTGCTTCCTCTAGCATGTCATTAATTCATCTTCAGAACTCTTTTTCTTTTAGCCTGGAATTAGCCATAGTTTCACATTTTTACCTTGAAAAGTAGCAAAAGAACTTAGTCCAAAGTAATTTTAGGAGGGGAGGTGGGATGGCGAATGAGGAAAGTGCTGACGGTGGGGGCAGTAGAAGAGAATTTATTTACATGAATATCAGCAATAGCTTTAAAGTTAAAGGGTACCATTAGAGATAAATTCAATACAGAATTGTATTTTGAATTATCTGAATCTTAAGTCCCTAGCTGACCTTGTATTTCCAAGTGGTAAGTTTGATGGACTTATCATTTTAAATTCCTTTTATGATGATGCAGTGGATATCTTTTAGAGACAATTATGTGCTTTATCTTTTTCTTGTACAATTTCTTTATGCAGCAATGCCATCATATGGGTTTAGTTTTAAAAGTGCAATTATGCTTGCATTTGATTTGGATAGATGTCTTAGTACCTATGTTGAAGGCTAAATAAAATTCAAAGTATTAGGCAGTAGCTGCAGGTACAAGGTTTGCTGGTGTGTTATTCCATTTGTGGTAGTTAATAATATTGCTTAATTGTAAATAATTGGTTTTGGAGCAATCACTAAATGTAAAGGGGACCATTAGTAGCTGTAAAACATGCCTTCATGGAGGTCAGATGATGGCTAAATTTGACTTAAGAGGGGGTGACAAGTGCTGAAAATATTTCTGAGGACTACATCAAGACAAATAATAATTCTGGTGGGCATGGAGTCATTAGGTCAGCTATAGTGGCATTTACAAAATACAGAGATCTCTGGGCATATTTATTACGAGTTGTATATGTTTGAAGGATTATGTTTGGATAGTGGAAATCAATCCGTAATAATGGAAATTGGTTTGATGGTTATCATTTCATTTCTTACTGTTTATGGTGCTCCTCATACTTCGAAGGGATCATAGATGGGATTTTATAATTGGATGCAATGTAATGATTAATTTTGTTGGGTGCAACTAGGGCTTTAGCCAGTTCCAGATTTGTATCATGCAGAATCTGGTAAGAGAGAGAATAGGGTCACACATAAATATAGAGACTTCCCCAAAGAGACTAGTGGATCTGAATACATAGTAGACATTATATCCCATAATAGAGATAGCACTATCACAATATTGGAACCAGGTTACTGTAATGGCACAAATGCTGATGGACATAGGTTCACAGGAGGTTATTAGGCTAACTGCCCTAGAGCCCTTACAAGCCTATCCATATTTATCCTGAGTTGCTTCAACTGTCAGTGGTTAGGTGAGTGAAGTTCACAGATGTAAGGGTCTATGGTAGTTAATACCAATTTTCTCTGTTCAGGAGGGAAATGGGTGCCACCTTAGGCATGAATTTATGGTCACTCATACACTGATCTAGGATGCAGTTGAAGAGGCTCAGGGAGTGGCTCTGTTTCACATGAATTGGAAGCTTGTTCCAGAGAAGTGACAGTCTCTGGGAGATGTATCTATCTCTCCAGCATGACCTGTTCATGTCAGAGGATAGGTTAAGATCCTTGGAGCAAGTGACACTCCGGCAGTTTGATTTACGAATGTGTAGCATTTCCATCAGGGCTGGGTCAGGGACTGCCCTGTAAGCCAGGCACAGGTCACCCATTAGCAACCTGTAATAGACAGAATACAGTGACAGGACTTTCAGTCTTTCCACATAAAACTTGGTTTGTGCATGCTGTAATTTCTTGGTGAGAAACCTCTGTGGTCTCTCCAATTGTTGCAGATGTCTATTGAGGTACACGCAAAAGGGAGCATTGTACTCAATTACTGGTCTGATGAGGGAGAAGTATAATATATAACATTGAGTCTACAGTGAAGGGAGTACTGTCCATATTGTAATTAGCAGGGATGTCAGCTTTCCCAAAGGAAATAATTATGCATTTTTTTTTTTGCATTTAGCTTTAATCCATGGCTTTGGCAGCAATCATTTGTCTGCATTAACCCTGCCTGCAGTATATTAGTATCATTGGGGGACACAAAGATTGCTCCCAATTTATAATTGTCAGTGAACTTGGTCAGCCACAGGCCATCCAAGTTTTTTTGGACTTCTGAGAAATGAATTCAACATTAAGGGGCCCAGCACAGAACCCTGTGGAATGCCACTGATGACTAGCCTTTTGCTAGAGGTGAAGTCACCTACTTTGACAGTATGAGTCCTGTTGGTGAGCCATTTGGCTACCCATCTGGTAATGTAGGGGTTAATTCCCAATTTGGAGAGTTTCTGTATAATACCTGTGTGGGGGACTGTGTCAGATGCCTTGGTTAGGTCTTTCCCTTATCCAGGGTCTTGGTGACTTTCTCAAAGAAGTCAACCATGTTTAACAGGCATGATCTACCTTTAACGAATATGAACTGGGTTGGGTCCAGCGTCTGGAAATTACCTATGTCCTTGTTAATAAAGTCCATATTGATCCTTTCCATGCCCTTGCAGATGAGGCTAGTCAAGATTATGGGCCTACAATTTCCAGGGTCGGTTGATGGTCCTCCTTTGTGCAGAGATATTACTATTGCTGTTCTTTATTCCACTGGAAAATAGGCAGTTTGCAGGCTGTGGTTAAACAGGGATCCAAGTGGGTCTGTTAGATCATGCTTTTAGTTGTTTAAAAGTCAACCTGGGATGTTGGCTGGTCCCATTGAGGCCATGTTTTTGACCTTGGAGAGCTCTGACATGACCTGCTCTCTTGAGATCATAGGCTAAGGAATGGTGGCAGGTATACTTTGGGGGATGATTTGAAGGCACAGGAGGGTGAAGTTTTCCCAAAATATGTTGGCTAGTAGGTTGGCTATTACCTCCAGTTGAGTATGGGTGGTGGCATCCATAACCAGTTCAGCGCATAGCTGGGTATGGCCTTTTAGATTTCAGACATATTTTTTTTATTTCATAATTAGCTTTGGAGGACTTGAAAAGATATCTGATTTGTTTGTTTAAGCTAGATAGGGATTTCTTCCTATGCTCGGCCAGTTCCCTCTTGTTCTTGGACATTAGTTTCATTCTCTTGTTATATAGCCTGTTTACACTAGGGTCCACAAGGGTGGCTTTTTTTTTTTTTTTTTGGCAAGACCTGGTTTTAATCTGGTCAGGTACAGGTGATTCTATACTACTGCTTAAGCAGTTATACAGGGCATTGTTGTATACCTCTGCATAGGAGTCCATATTATCTGCATTCGAGGGGGCTTTGAAACTTCTTATACCATCACTTAGTAGGAGGTAATTTGTCTTTGAAAGATTCTTAAGTGTTTTTGAGCTTGATGAGATGTCTGGTCTTATAATTAAATTGAACAAGACTGATTTATGGTAAGCTCTTATCAGGGAGGAAATTACACAGGGGGAGTGAGGATGCAGTGCTCTTCCATGTTAGTGAGTACTATGTCAATGACATTTGCTCCTCTTGTGTGTATGCTGGCTAGCTGTTCCAGAGTATCTGCACTGACAAAGTCCAAGAACATCTGAGCCATCATGTTTTTGGTCACATATGTTCCCCAGTCAATGATAGGATAATTAAAATTACCTATGAATAAGGTGATGAGCTGTATGGCAAGTGATTCCAGTAAGTTCTGGTATGCAGTATGCTATTCCTGTTTTATGGTGGGGGATCTATAGCTAGCTATGATGTGGTATGGAGCTTTGCCTATAGTTAATTGGACATGGAGTAACTCAACAGAGTCATACTGTTTGACCAATCTTGAGGTGTACTTATCCTTAATGAAGATGGAAATACCACCTCCTTTGGTTCTTTTATGCTCAGTTTGTGGTCAGGCATTGTAGCCCTGTATGGCTGGGGTGCTTCCCATATCTTTGAACCATGTCTTGGTGACTGCATAGATGTCAGCATCTTTCAAAGTGAAGAGTGCTTCCAGAGAATGCAGTTTCTTGTTTAGACTTGTAGCATTAAGTAGCAATACTCTTAGTTTATCTAGAGAGGATTTTGTTAAGTTGAGAGGTTGGCTATTTTGACACTGCCTAAAAAGGTATAATAGGGGTGGCTAATGCCTTTGCCAGTATCCAAAAGCCTAGAGGAGACAGGTGCAGACCATCTTTGGCAAAGCAGTGTGGCCTGTGAGCCATGTCTTTCCAGGCTGTCAGATACTGGATCCCCTTGACCTGACACCAAAAGCTAAGCCAACTGTTAAAGTCAATCAGTTTTTGTTTGTATTGTGGCATTATCCTTGGAGATGGTAGAATGCTGCTTAAGGCTAGGCTTATACCTGCTTGTGACACATAATTTGAGAGAGCTCAGTCATGTCTCTCTTTATATAGTCCAATGGGGGATGTCTCAAGTCATTCACCCCCCCCCCACATGGACTATGATGGAGTCATACCAGTACTTGTGGTTGAGTTACTTGAGTGCTAGAGTGACTTGATTGATCTTGCCACCTGACGGGCAGCTAGCAAGAACCCATTCCTTATCCTGCCTGGTAAGGAGGACATCTGTATGTCTCACAATGGAGTCACCTATGACTAGTACATTATGGTTTGTGGTGTTATGCCTTATGGGCTTATTTGTTGAGACACTGGTGTGTGTGCTATGATGTATTGTGGTTATTTTTTGCATTGTTATATGTGTAAGTGGTTTCCATTTGGGAGGCTTCTGATCTTTTAATAAGTTACTAGTGAGTACCTCTGCATGTGTGGGTTTATGTGTCATGTCCTTATTTAGTGTGGGAAGTGTGTGAATGCTGACATCCTGTTTGGCATTCAATTTGTCCTTATGTGAGAGTCTTGCCTCCATTTTCATAGTGTAACTATATCTCTCACGTAAAGTTTTTGTTTGTTTCAGGAGTAAGTGATTGTCAGTAGACAATTGCTGCATTGCCTCAGGGTGATGATGTCTACCGGGGTGGCCAGAGAGATGATGGGAAACTGCCCATCCATGATAGGAGGCTCTTGCTGTATATTTTATTAGGGAAGGAAATTGGTTAATTTAAAAGTAGCACTGAGACTACAACAGGGACCTATAATTTGTGTAGGCTAAGATTGATGAAGCAGGCAATGCTGCTCAGTGCACAACTGAGTTGCTCCTAGAACAGCAAAAAAGTTTGGAAGGGTTTTACTGATAGCTGTTTAGGGAAAAACTGAACTCGTAGGCTTTTGCATCTATACAGGACACTGCTAACTGCTGCTGTGTGAAGAGTAGCACTGTGCAAACATGAGGCTTAAATGTGAGCAAAGAAAAATATGTTTTAAGCTAAATACCAATCAGGAAAGCAAACAATAAGCTTTCCACCAGCAATCCCCAACTCAGACAGGTTAGATCACCATACTTCAGCCACAAGGGTGCAGAAAAACACCTTCTAAATGTAAAATAGCTGGTTTGGAGACCAGTTGTAACAAGACCACACAAACTACCTGCAACCACCTTACAACTAACAAATACTATGCTATCTTTTTGCTACAGAGTGCACAAATAACAACAAATTGCTTAAGAAACTGATAATGTGCAGTCACAGAATATAAAACAAGTAAAAAAAAAACATGTTTGTCTTTATAGTAGTTGATTGTTCCAGGTAAAAGCATATTCTCAGCAAACAGTAGTAAATTCACCAAATGATGAGCAACTCTGTGTATCTATGCCAATGCCCACGCAAACATGAGACTTAAATATGATCAAAAAGAAACACGTTTTAAGCTAACCACCAATCAGGAAGGCACAGAATAAGCCTTCAACCAGTAATCACCAACTCAGAATGGTTAGATCAACACACTTCTGCCACACGGGTGTAAAAAATACTTTCTTAATGTAAAATAGCTAGTTTGGAGCCCAAGTGTAACAAAACTACAAAAACTACCTAAAGCAGCCCAACAACTACCAGATACAATGTAATATAGTGCAATTAAATACTTAAAGCATCAGCAGACAGTACATTTTTTGAAACTGCTAAAGTACAGTCACAGTATATAAGAGAAGTGCAAAAGATACTTTTACCCTTTTCTGTGCTTCCCAGCTTTGATAGACTAGGTAAACACCTATTGCCATTAGATGAATAATTCCAGTCCTCCTAATGCAAAAGCATAGTAAAGGAGTGCCCGAAGTGAAATACTACCAAAAACAAACTTAAAATATAATTAATGCTCCCACAAACAAACTTAAAGATATAGATACAGAAGTGTACTTTAAAGAGATTATTTAATAAAAGTCTTCATTTTTTATAAATGAGCCAAGAGTCACTCAATTGTACAGAAGTTATAAAGGCACTAAAAACACGATACGTTGATTAATAAGTCCTCCAGCAAATAAAACTACATGCAGAAGTCTGAAGTGTTTCCCCAACCTAAACAGTCTAGTCTACCTCCCAGAGTACTAGATGGAAAATCCACTGACCTCTTGATGTAAAAACAAGTGCTTTCATGAGTATAAAAATATACTACTTTATCCAACAGCTAGCTAAATAATAAACTCAGAGCAAGTAAATCAATGGAACAGACAATGAGAGGCAAAATGCACTTTTTCAATATAAGCACAAGGAAAGGCAAATAATTCAAGATAACTGCAGTATAGAAAGGGAGGAGCTTCTTAAGTTCAATTTACAGTAGGGGTGAGCAGTTTAAAATCACCAGGTTTAAAAAGTAGATCTATGAAGGGGAGAGTAGGTGGAAAAAACTAACATGCAATCACCAGCAGTGCTTTAAATTTATGCAGGCTTGAAATCTTTTCAGAAAAAGGCAAAGACCCAGAAATTCATTGTGTATTTAAGAATCACTCAAGAAACAATTGAACCAATGAAAAAACATGTGAAATATACAGCCTAGATAAGTCGTGTCTAACACTCACATAGAACAAAAACACCAGGCCAAGCAAATTTCTTAAAACAGAAAAAGTGGAGCAGGTAAAAATAAAAGCAGCTCTATCACTCACAAACAAAAAATATAGGCTTACTTTCCTCACCCAGTAGGGAATCACCAGCAGTGCTTTAATTTATGCAGGCTTGAAATCTTTTCAGAAAAAGACAAAGACCCAGAAAGTCACTGTGGGCAAGGATGCTTTGTTGTTTAGGCACCTAAAATTCAGCAGTGTCACCTTGATATTTTCAAGATCAGAATTTGAAGTGTTGGTATAACTAAGAGTGAACTCTGTCAAAGGAAGGTAGTGTAGCTTATTAATAAAGCTGAAGAAGATGGTATAATTGTCTTTTGAATTACCTGTTAATGTTTAGCTAGTATACTAAAGCTAACAGGTAAAAGTTGCAGAACATTTCTGGAAAAGCAGGGGGTGGGAAATCTGTTGACCACCTTATCCCATGCTGATATAAAGAACTGGATTCCCTTACACTGACAATAATTTGCTAATCAAATTTTAAAGGCAATTATTTTATCATTGAATTTAAGCATCATTCATGATGAAGGTAAAATACTGCTCAATGCTATAGACTTGTCTTCTTCAAATATATGAGTAGAAAGCTTGGCAGTGTCTCTTTTCATCTCACTAGGGCAGAGTGTCTTAGATCTTAAACTCACACATGGGCAGCTACAAGGTCATAATCATACTTGGAGGGCTTCAGAGACCTATAGACCCTTGTGACATCCTTAATTCTGGTACCAGATAGGCAAGTTCCTGCTACCTTATCCTTTGCCAACCTATAGAGTATTGTATTTGCATGTCTTACAATGGAATCATCAATGACTAAGACATGTCTGGGTTGTGCTGAAGGCTTATGAGATTTTAAGGTTTAAAAGTTTGCAGTACAGATGACTCAGAGTAACAGTATGTTTGGATGCAGGTGTGGTGTTAGAATTTTAGCTATGTGCCAGAGGAACATTAGTAAGATGTCTAGAAGACATAAGGAAGGATTCTTTTATACCTCAGCACATGTAAGAGTAATGTTCTGGATATTCAATAAAACAATATCGGGAATAACGACCAAGTAAACTGCCTTTTCCACACAGCAGTGTATGACAGCATCCAAGTTAGCATTTTTATTAAAACCTTGAAATGTTTTTTTTTTTCTTCTTAAATAAAAATTCTTAATTTTTTGCTCCTCCCTTAGTTCATAGATAATAATCTCTTCTGATTCCTGTCTTACCAAAACAGACAGCTTTATTTTCACTCCAAGATACAGGTCGCAATAATCCCACAACTCTTACCTAAATCTACTGAAGGCACTCTCTGTCCAAACAAGCACTCTATTCATGAGAGACTTTAATTACCCCTCTGTATACTGGGAAACATACACTGCCTCCAACCTGCAGGTACACCATTTCATGAATTTTATTAACACAAATGTCCTTGATCAGTTAGCATACACTTCAAACAGAGGTTCAAACATAGTGGACCTAGTCCTCACCAATTTGGAAGAGCACTGTACCCTCCGTGGCACATGTCACATCCTCACTGGTGAGGTCAGTCAGATCACAAAACTGTCCCCTTCAAAATAAAAATCAGCTTGGAAAATCCAGCAAAACCTGTTACAGTTAAGAACCACTCTAAAGCAAGCTATATCCTGTTTAAGCAAAGGTTTGTCAAAATTCATTGCCCTGCCTAACCCTAAGTTTGCAACAGTCTCTGAAGAATTGTTCACAGAAACACACCACAAACATGTAAATGGCTGCATGGAAACCACTGTATCTACTAGAAGTAAGCTCAAAATAAATCACAATGGTGGACTCCTAATTCTAACAGGGTATATAGGGTCTATATTAGAGCATCAAAGTCTTGAAACTTCGAATGTTCTAATATCAACCCCTATTCAGCGAATGCTGAAAATAGCGAAGCTGCAGAACAAATTTTTTCCTAGGGAAAGAATTTGGTTGGCCGTTTCTGTCGCTTTGCAATTTTCAGCACTGTGGTGGAAAGTTACGGGTCGAGTTCAGGTAAGTGTGCAATTGTGACGGACATTAGGATTAGGGCAGGCTAGGTGAGTTAAGGTTAGGGCATGGGTGAGGTGAGTGTGCGATAGTGATGGACCTTAGGGTTAGGGTTTGGGTTAAGGTAAGTGGATAGATAGTAGTGTATGTACAGTTTAGTGTAGGGTTAGATGTAGGATTTTAAGTGTATGTGTGTGGATTGCTGTTTTTTTGGTGTGCTTGTGTTGTGTTTATGTGTTTCAGAACAGCAAATTTTTTCCCTAGGAAAAAAATTGCTGTTCTGCATGTTTGATATTTTAAGCGTTTGCTGAATAGGGGTCAATATTAGAACATTCAAAGTTTTAAGACTTCTGTGTTCTAATATTGACCCGGTGTATAACAACAGGAAAAAAAGTCATGGCCAAAATCAGAAAGAGTAATTCTCATAATGACAAGAGCTCCCTAATTAAATTAAACAGTAAAGTAAGAGGACCAATTAAATCCAACAAGGACAATTACAAAGTCAAGATAACCTCTCAGGCTAAAGACAACCACAAGCCCTTCCACAGCTATGTCCAAAACCTCAGAGATAACACACAGCAGTGTGCTGAACTGATATTAAATGACACCACCTTCACTGAGAATAACAACACAGAAAACCTACTGACTGATAAATTCAGCTCAAACTTTACTCTTCACTCCCTCTGCCCATGCAATGCATACTAGCATTACTCTGCCACCCAACTATTAGCAGGGAGTAGGTATGGTGGTGCTTGCTATGACCAAAACACACCCTCAGCTGTGAGGCCTGACAGTATCCTGGGCTGTCTCCTAAATAGCCTGAAATATGAACTATCAGGATCACTTGAGTCACTTTTCAACTACAGCCTGAAGACAGGCTACATACCAAGAGAAATGAGCATAGCAGCAGTTATCTGCCTTCACAAGGGTGGATCATTAAATGACCCTAGAAACTACAGACCTATTAGTCTAACTAATAGTCTAACTCAAATTCTAACTAGTCTAACTAAAATTCACACTAAAAAAAAATCACCTTCTAGAAACAAATGTTTACACCTGTTACAGTACTACTTACCAACCCCTTTACTACCCCCCTACACCCTTTCCCCTTCCTTTTTACTCTACCCTTCTTCTCCCCCTACCCCTCCACCCTCCACAACCTTTCCACTCTCTCCTTTACTTTCTCACAACTTCACCCAACCTCTCCCTTCAATTTATCCCCCCATCCTAAAGACCTTTCTCTCTCTCAAAAAAAAAAAATGTAAACGAAGATTAACATTATTGTAAATGAAAATTAATAGTATTAACTTATACTGCTGTTTTATTGTCTCCTATGTCTGCCTCTGATGCAAATGTAGAATTATTGTCTGACTTGTAACTTCTTGTAATTCTACATTTCCTAATCTGTGTCTTTACTGATGTGGAGATTTTCTCTCCGGACCTCCACTGAAAATGGGTTCTTGACCAAACTGAACATTCCCAGTTAACAAATGTCAAATAAATTCACATGAAACAAAGCCCCACCCTGACCCCCTTCAAACACAACCTAAATTAATGGATGGGTGTACACAAATTCACTCCTGAGGTGGTGCCCATGTCCTTGGTGGACAGAGGATGTCAGTATTAACTGCCATAGACCCTTACCTCTGTAAACTTTACTCACCTAACCACCGACAATTGGGTAACTCCAAATAAATATTTCTAGGCTTATAAGGGCTCGAGGGCCATTAGCCTAATAACCTTCTATGAACCTATAAAGAATAAATACTAAATTTTAGGTTAAAACCATTTTAATCTAAGGGTGGCTGGCAGGCATTTTGTATAACACCCTGGGCTACATTTATACTCTGTGTCCAGTAATCAGCACTAGTTTCTTTTCTTGAAGATTTGATAGTGAGAATAAAAACAATACAAAATCCCTCCTTGTATACAATATTTAGTAGAGACAACTTGATTAAACTAGCTTCAGATAGTTACTTTTTCTTCATTGTTGAGGACTTTGTCATTATGGTCTCACATGTTTCACAACAGCATACTTCTTTGTGCAGTTCATATCATTCAGTTATTTAAAGCAGTCACGAAACCTTTGGCAATCTTACAGACATGTTAGCCATATACACCTTACACAACCTCTGATGGACAGTGACAATTAATGATGGCCTGAGTGGCCACTGTATTCCTCTGATGGCAAACTGCACATAGATCTTCTTCCTTGTGAGATATGGGATGGAACTCAAGAAAATGTGGATAGGAGCACATTTTGAAACTTAAGTGGGTGGGAAGTTCTCTTTATATTTCTAATACCTTCTTATGTTTAAGGCTTGGTATGGCATATTGAAGGGAACAGAGTCCTTTGACCCAATGGTGCTGACTTTCTGTGTATCTATTTTTAGTTTTTTATGTGTGGAAGTTGATGCAACCTCTCCACTTTGGACAGTGTGTAGTGATTGCTTGTAGTTTGTTATGAGGAAAAACATACTTACAAAGGACAGTGTAAAGTAGGATAAAGGGTGATAATGCTTCTTTTCTTGTTCATGGAAATACAGACCTTAACTTGAGGAGGGGCTGCCAGTTCTGTGGGGACATAATTTAATTACTGATGTTCCATAGAATTATCAGGAAAAAATATATTTGTTTACATCTTCATCTGTGAGGTAGTTCTTCATCACCGAACCATAACTCATATTACAGTACATGTACCACTTTGGGTACTAGTTGAGATGGTATTTGAAGTCATAGCCTTGTGATCATCTGAAGAGAAAGACATGCTTGCTCTGCAGTGAGTGAAATGGACCATTCTTGATGCACCTGCTTCACCATTAGAACAGGTTGTCCACCAGCATCAGTTTATGCAGCTGCTGTTATAGGCTTTGGCTACAAAAGCACTGACCATCCAGTGGCAGAGCCTACTCGTCAATGTGCAGAGACATGGAACTGCACAGTGACAGCCTACTCTTCACTGTGCAGTGACATGGGACTACCAGCGCCTTACTGTGCAGTGACGTGGGACTTCACAATGACCCATCCAGCTCCTCATATTGCAGTGACACAGCCAGCTCCTCACTGTGCAGTGACATGGGACTGTACAGTGACACAGCCAGCTCCTCAATATGCAGTGACATAGGACTGCACAGTGATACCACAAGCTCCTTACTGTGCAGTGACATGGGACTGTGCAGTGACACGACCAACTTCTTATTGTGCAGTGACATGAGACTGCACAGTGACACAGCAAGCTCCTCAATGTGCAGTGACATGGGACTGAATAAATTGTTCATGTAAAAGCAGTGGGGACCCACAATAATAACTAGGCAAGAGAAAAGAAGCAAAAATGAAAAGTGTAGATATGCATTAGTAATAATTTCTGCTTCAGTTAGGAGACAATAAATCATGTGTGTTTTGAGAAAGAGCCGAGAGAGAGAGAGAGAGAGAGAGAGAGAGAGAGAGAGAGAGAGACATTTCATTTGCAGAGGAAAGATATTAATTTCTTAGGCCTTGAAACTTTGAGACAGCATTCTTCTCCCCATCAGTAGTGACAGCCAGTCACATCTCCAGAGTCCTGCTTCCTTCAAGTCTAGGCCACATTGTGAAACTCAGTTTATTTTCAGAAATTGTAAGTCACTCTTTCAGAATCAATCACACTCAGAGAGTCAGTCCTTTGGGGCTACTATGCAAGCTGCAGACAGCTTAGTCTGAGCAAAAGCTGTTATCTTATGTTCACGGAGCAACCTATGCCCCCCACATGTAGGCTCTTCTAATGCTGGAAAGAAAAAATACGATCAAATATGCATGTGTGTATATGCATGTGTGCGTGTGTGTGTGTGTGTGTGTGTGTGTGTGTGTGTGTGTGTGTGTGTGTGTGTGTGTCTGTCTGCATGTGTGTACTTAATGTCTCAAAGGAGCTACAATGTAATTACTCTGCACTAAGCTGCAAAAGCAGAGTAAAGAACACATTTCAGCCACGATACATTCTTGAGGATAGCTAGGGATAATTAACTTTTGAAGATCCCTCATGTGTAGTGGATTTTTTTTTTCAAATTATTATTATTACATTTGGTGTTGCTGCAGCACAGAAGTCAGCAAATATGCTATGTGATGGGGATATGACCTATAGAATTAATTCTCTCTCTCTCTCTCTCTCTTGAACAGCACAGTAAGAAACCTTTTTATTCTGATGTGGAGGGCCTACAGCAAATGAAATTAATCCATTGCAGAAAGTTGCTCTTATAAGAAGAGAGATGGCTAGAGCAAAATGTGCTTTTAATGGTTAAATACCAGAAATGTATAAAAATCTAAAACAGGTTCCATAAACAATACAGCAGAAGGAAAATATGAATTTAGATACTTTGACTTCATGCTGACTAGCAGAAATAAACCTTTTATATGTACAGACAGCAGTAAATGCATTTATTTAATCTATTAACTGTGTAAACAAACTGTTCTGAAGGCATTTTTGTCAGTCACAACCTGAAGTAAAAGCAAACAAAAAACATTCTGCAGAAAAGTAATATATGAAAAACTGATGGTGGTCTAAGGACACACAAGTCCAGTATAAACCACATAGCTAGTAGCAACCAGCAAAGATTTATTGAGCAAAAACAGCAGTCAGGCGCTTTCGTCTTACATCAAGACTTCATCAGAACTGCAGTAATCACAAAAAACACACAATATAAAGGAACATCCTGTAGTCATGTGGTTAAAACTGACCAATACAAATAATGCTTAAAAAAATAATGAATTAATTAAAAACTTGAAAACTTGAAAATGTACTGACAGTTTGAAACAGTGTGTGTGAGTGAAAAAACAGAGCCAAATGTATTACAATGATGTTAACCACAAAAACAGGAGCAGATGGTAGAATGTGCTCCAAAACAAACTTTAATAAAATGATTAGCGCTTTCGTTAAGTAAAATACGAAACTTCAATAGATCAATCACAGCATTCCCATGTTCCCATTTTATCTAAACCAAAAGTCACATGCCATTTCCATATTCAATTTTTAAAAAAACAGAAAACCAGAAAAACAAACAAAACTGATAAATCCCACAAATAGACCCACATGAATCTGAAATAAAAACATGATAACCATAATAAATATATATATTAATATATAGAAAATATTAAAATATATATGATAAATATATAATAGTGATGTATATAATAGTATTGTATCTAAAAGTAAATTCATCTATCTACACTGTGCTTTAAGTTTCAAAACACAGCCAATAGATGATAGTTCATTCAATCCAGGATAGCCTACAGCAGCTAAACGTAAAATCCAGAACAATTCCTTCCTTTCCAATAGCAATTGCCATGGACCCTCCCTCACATTTGGTAGTATTTGCTCAATAACAAAACATTTAAAACTATGCCCGGGGAATTCAAGTGTATGTCTATACAAAGCGTTGGTGTTTTTTTAACTTTAATGTCATACATATGTTCATAGATATGACATTTTAACTTGTGTTCTATTTTCCCTATGTAAAAAGCACAACAGTGTTGACATAGGGCCCCATACATCACCCCCCATGCTATTGCAATTAACTCTACCTCTCATCCTAAATATGTAACCATTAATGTCAAACAGTTCCCCTGTATAAATAGAACTGCAGTAAGAACAACATCCACACTTGGACATCTGGGGAGTTCTAGCAATATTACATTCTTACTTGATTTTTCCACCATGTTTTTAAGGTTGAATAACCTAGACCAAACAATATAAGTTTTTTCACAAAGTTTTGTTCTAACAGCCCCATCTTCATTGATAATATGCCAATTTTTGAAAATGATATCATACACTTTTTGATGGCCCACAGTAAATATAGTAATAAAAGATAGTCTGAAATTCATGTTTACTATGTTTGCATTGCTATTAACTACTGCTACCATGTCAGTAATATCATTATTAGATGGTAAAATCACATTACCCCCAAGAATGGAGAAATAAAAATTGGATCTTCGTTTGACCACTACTTCCCCCATAATCTCCTCTACAAAATATCGGGGACATCCTCTTTTGAGAAACATTTGTTCTAACCCATTACACTCTAAGAGAAAATCATCAAAAATGGACACCATTCTTGTGGCCCTCCCAAATTGTCCCTTGACCACTACCTTTTTCTGGGTTAAGGGATGTAGACTATCAAAATGTAGGAAGGAGTTTGAGTAAGTGGGTTTTCTGTAAATGGAAGAAAGATATTTACAGTTCACCCTGTCCTTCCTCAAAAAAACATCCAAATAAAAAATTTGTTCAACACCAATATTGTATGAAAATTCCCAAAAATCAGTTGTTTGATTCATATACTCAAGTAAGATGGAAATAGAGTCCACATCACCTTTCCAGATAAAAAATAAATCATCAAGGTATCGTAAATACAATACACAGTTATAAAATCCAGGATATACAAAGAGAAACCTATACTCTCATTCACACATGACTATGTTAGCAAAGAGAGGACCGCAAACTGCCCCCATTGCAACCCTCGTTTGTTGTAAACAAAATTGTGCATCAAAATAGATGAAAATATTCCTTAAGACAATCTCCAACATTTCCACATAGGTATTAATATTACCCTGTGGTAATCCCTTGTCCAACAAACAGTTCTCAAACCATTCAAGGCCTAAGGTGTGGGAGATTACAGAAAACAAGTCTTTAACATCTACCGTAATAAAAACATAGGAATCACTGAAACAAACATCATTACATTTGCTCAAGAAGTCCCATGAATCGATGCACAAGTGTTGTTCCTGTTGTAATAATGGTTTAAGCGGTTAATCAAGATACTTACTAGATTTACT
The DNA here is from genome assembly GCF_019279795.1 of Protopterus annectens. Taxonomy (NCBI): domain Eukaryota; kingdom Metazoa; phylum Chordata; order Ceratodontiformes; family Protopteridae; genus Protopterus; species Protopterus annectens. Next base: position 768,883,116 of record NC_056733.1, read on the forward strand.
GTGGACAATCAAAATGTGCATGATATCATTTTCAAAAATTGGCATATTAGTTAAAAAAAACACCAACGCTTTGTATAGACATACACTTGAATGCCCCAGGCATAGTTTTAAATTTTTTGTTATTGAGAAAATACTACCAAATGAGAGGGGGGGGGTCCATGGCAATTGCTACTGGAAAGGAAGGAATTGTTCTGGATTTTACATTTAGCTGCTGTAGGCTATCCTGGATTGAATGAAGTAGAATCTGTTGGCTGTGTTTTGAAACTTAAAACACAGTGTAGATAGATGACTTTACTTTTAGATACAATACTATTATATATTTATCATATATTGGAAAGAATCACATGAACAAAACAACTGAGAATATAATAAACAAGAGCAATATGGGTCACAGATGAAAACCAAGACTCCTTTTATTTAGCGCTTTTGTCAGCTGTTAGCAAATGACTTCTTCAGAATACAGACACATTCCATACTGAAAAGTTTATATACACCCCATAATCACGAGACCTCTCTAATAGAATAATTGATAATTAATTTAAAATAATTTAAAAATACAGCTTCCACTAAAAAAAGGGGGCAGTAGAAGAAATATACACATAAGAATGAATCACAAAGGAATAGACACTAGACAATTGGTGCTATTAAAACCAACACTTATTAATATAAATTATATTAATACATACATATAACCTAGTCAGAAAAAATAATATTATTATACATTTATATATAAATAGATAGAATAGTTGTTGTTGTTGTTTGTCTTTCGGCTTTTCCCGGTTAGGGGTCGCCACAGCGGAACTCCAGTCTGCTAATGATTGGCAGTAGAGTTTTACGATGCTGAGGTGCCAGCTCGATGCCCAACTTTCAATGAAGGCATGCCCATTCATGTATGTCTTTCGAATGCCACTCGACCACGGGGAGGACATGCAGACTCCACACAGAAGGCACTCCAGCCGAGAATAGATAGCATAGTATAAACATTTAAAACCCCATAAGTATAACACATAATACTTATAAAACTTTTTGTGTTATAATGTACAATCATTATTGGATGTGAAATTCTGCTTTTAATTTTAGGTAACTAGAAATAGAGACAGTTTCATTGAGCCCAGGGGATAAGTGGCAGTGCACCTAAGCTGCCACATTAATTCTCGAAATTCAAGAAAAATTTCTGTAGGTCTCCCCCCCTTTCTTTTTTGTCTACTTGCTCTAGGGCACTGAACTTAAAATGATGGCCAGGGTATTCCATAACATGCTGGTATAATGCGTTCTTAACATTACATTTCCTAATGTCATACAGATGTTGATATATTCGCTTGTTGAAACTATTTATAGTTTTCCCAATGTAAAAACTGTGACACTGTTGACAAATAGCTATATATATAAAACATCTGCTGACACAATTAAACATTTGCTTCAGGGATACCCTGCCAAACATCTGTATATAAAGGGACTCATTCTTGAGAATGCAAGGGCATTGATTACAATGCCCACATTTCCTCATCTTACCTTTGTTGTCACTAGTTACGTTACTTTCAAGGAGATTTTTAAAAGACATATCCCTTTTGTATACAACCACCGGTTTGTCTCCTAGTTTACTTTTAAACTGTTGTTCTAAGTCAAACAGTATCCAATTATGGTTTAAAATATCCTTTAGTCTACCATAAAATGGACTAAAGGTTAATACCATGGCATTTTGAAACATCCTACTAATTTTGTTTGTAGAAGTAACATCCATTCCACTATAACCATTGTTGATTAACTTCCCCAATAATGATACAAAATGCCCATCCATTCTTTTTTTAGTAATAACTTCTTGAAGTATAGGTTCTAAAAACTGTTTAGGGTAACCATGTCCTAATAACATGTCCTCTAAAATTTCAATTTCTCTCAAAAACAGACCATGGTCACTAACCATCCTTGCCAACCTAACACCTTGCCCCTTCACCAAGTATCTTTTTTGGTGCACAGGATGGGCACTGGAAAACTGTAAAAGTGTATTTGAATAGGTTGGCTTCTTAAATAATGTGGAAGTGAACTTATGTTTGACCTTGTCCTTACAAATAGTAATATCCAAAATAAGTATCCTATCTTCATTGATATCCATTGTAAACTGTAGAAAATGTGTACTTGAATTCAAAAATTCAAAAAAATCATGTAATAAGTCATAGATATCTTCCCATTGGATGAAGATGTCATCCAAATAACGTCCATAGAATTTACAATATTTGAATAATTCTGGCGTAAAAAACGTGGAAGTTTCCCATTCAGCAAGGACAATGTTAGCAAACAGGGGCGCACATGATGCCCCCATGGCTACCCCTATCTTTTGTTTAAAAATGTAGTTCCAATTGTCTAGTGTCTATTCCTTTGTGATTAGTTCTTATGTGTATATTTCTTCTGCTGCCCCCTTTTTTTAGTGGAAGCTGTATTTTTAAATTAATTTAAATGATCAATTATTCTATTAGAGAGATCACGTGATTGTGGTGTGTATATAAATGTTTCAATATGGAATATGTCTGTATTCTGAAGAAGTCATTTGCTAACAGCTGACGAAAGCACTAAATAAAAAGAGTCTTGGTTTTCATCTGTGAGCCGTATTGCTCTTGTTTGTTATATTTATCATATATATTTTAATATTTTATATATTAATATATATATTTATTATGGTTATCATGTTTTTATTTCAGATGTATGTGGGTCTATTTGTGGGATTTATCAGTTTTGTTTGTTTTTATGGTTTTCTGTTTCTTTAAAGATTGAATATGGAAATGTCATGTGACTTTTGGTTTAGATAAAATGGGAACATGGGAATGCTGGGATTGATCTGATGAAGTTTTGTATTTTACTTAACAAAAGCGCTAATCATTTTATTAAAGATCGTTTTGGAGCACATTCTGCCATCTACGCCTGTTTTTGTGGTTAACCTGTTAGTGATTTTTTTGTATTACAATGATGTATATACAACAAATTATAAAGATGACTGATGAATTACCCCTCCATACTTTTTAATTTTAGGATTGGGGTAATGGAACAGCAGTCATTAAGCCTAGGGGGAGTAAGGGCATCACACATCAAAATCCAGATTAATTCCTTTCTGTTGAGGTATTCTTCTGTACTAAAACCCCTTGCATCCCTTTCCATATAGTCCAACACTACAAACTTGAAGTGGTGGTCAGGAAAAGCTGAAATATGCCTATACAAGGCATTGGTGTTCTTCCCTTTCTTGATGTCATTCAAGTGTTTATAAATTCTTTCTTTCAGCTTACGACTAGTCTTTCCAATGTAGAATACCTTACAACACTGACAAAGAGCTCCATATACCATCCTCTTGGATATACAATTGAAGTGTTTTTTTTACCTTAAATTTCCTATTCCTAATGAAAAATGAGTCGCACAATAAAATATACTGACAATAATTGCAATGATTGCATTTGTACCTGCCCTTAGGTCTACTTGAACAATTCATGTCACGTTTAATTTCTGAAAGGTTCTTAAAAGACTTGCCCTTTCTGAACATAACCTTTGGCTTGACCCCAAACAGTTCTTTGCATTCATTGATACTCATTACAACTGGCCAAAAATTACACATTGTGTCCACTACATCATAGATGTTAGCAGAAAAAGTGACTATTAGTGAACGTTCAAAAGGGCAATTGATTGTTGTGTTTATTTGGACAAACTATTACGAGCCAAATGGTCATCAGTTCGACCACCAGGAATAGGCAGTAGCAGTAAAAATCATTCCTCCTCTTACCCTGGACTTTTTCCTTAATACTGTCCAATAACTCATGGGGGTAACCTCTTTTATTGAACATGCCAATCAATTTGTCTATTTCAACAGTGAAGGTGGTATCATCAGAAATCATACGAACAAGTCTGACCAACTGCCCCTTGACCACAGCCCTCTTTTGAAATTGTGGATGCCAACTATTGAAATGGAGGTAAGAGTTAGAAAAATTTGATGTTGGAACAAAAACAATTTCTTGAATAATCCTTGGTTACCAAGACATTCAAAAAGGCCATTGAATCATGATCAAATGTATGGGTAAACTTTAAGAAAGATGTGCTACCATAGATATACTCGAGAAATTCATTCAATTTTTTGGCAGAATCATCCCAGATGATAAAAATATCATCCAGGAAATGAATATAAAATTACCAACATTCAGCAAAGGGACTGTTGAATACAAAATGCTTTTCACAATAGGCCATGACCAAGTTGGCAAAGAATGGGGAGCAAGAAGCCCCCATGGCCACCCCACTCACCTGTTTGAACAACTGGCCTTCAATATAAAGACAATTGTTGGTCAAAACCAGATCCATAAGTGTACAAGCCATGTTAATGTCATTATTCAACAACAGTTCTATGTCAGAAAGAATACTTTCCAACCACTCCAATCCTACCTTGTAGGGAATGACAGAATATAAATTTTGGACATCTATTGTGACCAAAATACAATCACTCGAGAACCTGAGCTTTGCTAGCCTGGTCAAAAAATCCCAAGAATCCTTACAAATATGTGGGACTTCAATGACTGATGGTTTTAGTAGGCTATCCACATATTTCGCTATGTAGAAGGTCTTGCTTTTACCCATGTCCACTATGGGTCTCAAAGGCAAATTTTGGAGATTTTTATGGATTTTTGGTATCCCAAAGATGCCCACTACCACTGGATGATGATTGAGTAAATAATCTTACATGTCTGCTAACTTGCCCTTGCATAACCATGTCATAAAGACAGATATCAATTTCTGAATAGGCAATATTGAGCTCATTCTTAGATATCTGGACATAAGTCCCGGTGAAAAGTAACTCATGCATACGATTATTATAGTCATTAATGTCCATCAAAACTATTCCACCACCCTTGTCCGGTTTCATTATCCTGATACTTTTGTTGCTACATAACTCTTTGAACAACAATGCCTCCTCATTTGATAAGTTGTAGTCTCTAGCTGCTTTTTTAGAAAAAGATTTCCGAATTTCTAATTCACATATTTTCCCAAAGAGAGATAACCAGCTACTTAAGGGTGGGTTGAATGAACTAGCTTTTCTTGAGATGTTTGTTGGGTTTGTGCCAGAGTTCAGGCAGTCAGTTTTGAAACAGAGTGCCAAATTGAACTTACATGTAAACAATTTTAAATCGATCAAAACCTCAGCGAAATCGGACTCCTTAGCTGGCATGAAACTCAACTCTTTGCTTAACACATTGGCATGCTCAGTTGTAATGTTGAAACTTGAAAAGTTATACAGTGAAAAATCATTATCCATATTTTGAATACAATCTGGTACCTCCCCAAAATTATTAGGGGTAACCATATTTTCAACATCGGAAAGCAAGCTAAAAGTAGACCCACTAGATGTGGATACCTGTAAAGCAAGTTCAATAACAACCATATAAACAGTGTCAAAATGAACAATATTTGCAGCTAAATTATTCAAGGATTCAGGACAGTCATCCAGCTGTGCCTCACTAACTAACTTAATGCCTGGATCCCCCCTGTTCACAACATCCTTTTGCATGTCTGTGTCAACTGCACTACATATGGGAAATGACTACTAGAATTCCAAAAGTCACTAGCATCAACTTCAGCTTCACAAAGTAAATTGGTCATTGCATAAGTGGTGTCATGTTAAAATTCCCCATTTTGAAATCCATTGTTCATGTCCCTCAAATGGGAATTAACTAGTGAACAGGCTGCCATAATGTGAATCCCACCAGTCGTGGTTGAACAAACGGAACTGTCGAAATTAATTGACTTGTTTACATCCATGAGTACTAATTCAGACAAAGCATAAAAATTATTATCAATATTTGCACCATTAAACGTATTGAAGTTAACTCGAAACCATCTGAAAAGTTGTCAGAGCTGAATTCATGGCTCAAGAATGAGTTGTGTCCACATGCTGGTGTACAATCAACACACAATTTACAGGATTGTCTTTCACAACAAACACAGTGATTCTCAAATGTAACTACAGGCATATTATCCAAATGACCTATATAGTTACATTCAGAGATGCCCGAGTTTGTCCTATCAGGCAAAGCATCAAATTGTCCAGACAGACTTGAGCTATCTAAATCTGTTGTATTAACAACAATGTCCACATGTCCCAGAAAAAATTCTGAGCATGAACTATGCAGTCCATTAATGTCATTAGAAACTTGTACAGTCTCAAATCCCATTGTTCTGTCAGTTGAAATGGGTAAATAATCCCCTGTAGTACTTACCTGAGCCTTTAATAATGTTTCTTCCTTGTGGATTTTTTGCCACTGCTTACCAACCTTAAAGCTGTTTGAGCCGCTGCTGAATTATCTGGAATGAGAAGCCTTAGGCCTGGCTCCCAAACACTCAAAGTTAGGATTATTGTCAATATTCCAATTTTTGTTATGTTCTTTAGCAGAAAAAGCACTAGATTCTTGCCTTTTTACTTTTTCCTTTTGTTAGAGCCTCTCAGAATGTCTTGGCAGTTGTTCACTGTTTCCAGTTCCTTCCTGGAAGCTCAGGTCATCAGAATTGTGTGAATTTAAGCCCTCCCACTGTCGATCATCTGATTCTGGTGCTGCTATTGGCTGTCCAGATTCAGAATATTTGGGGTGCGGGGGGTATGCCTTACCTTTGGCAAACCCCACCAGTCACTGCCTGCCTTATTGAAATACTTTGTGGCCTCTTAGAGTCACCGCCTGCTCATGTGACCTGCTTCATTTATTCACTAGTGTTCCCCTGATAAATACTTTATGTCTTAAACATTTAATTGTATCCTTTTTTGGCTGCCTTCCTTTTTGAGCTGTATGCCAACATTCTGTCTCCTATATGTCTCGTATACCAAGATAACATCTCTTCTTTGCTACTAACCATCCACTGAGAACAGATTTATTTTCCACTGTATGTTTTGTTTTTCCATTCAATTTATTACACTAGATACTTTTTTTGTACTATATCAGCTAGATTAAAAGCATTATATTTGTATTAGCTCCTAAACTGAGCATATTATTTTAGCTGTGTCCTGAACTAGGATCTACAGAGGGGCACTGTAGAATGGTATTGTAATCTATCTGCCCCTGCAGTCCAGTTCACCAAGGATAAAACTCAACATATTATTGGATTTGCTAGAGCTGAGCTGTCATTCTGCTTAGGGATTATAAAAGTTGACATGAATTACTTTACACTTTCATGCATTAAACTTTATAAGCAACTTCTCAGTCTAATCTGCTAGTCTCCTCAGGTTCCTGGGAGCACACAGACCCATCTTTCATAGTCTCTTCTGTCCTGGGATTATTCTTTTCTCACTGCAATTTGTGGCATCTAATACAAAACTTCCAAAGTGCACTTATCCCCTCCAGCTCTGGTGAAGCCCCACTAACCACTTTTCTCTTCCTCTGAGAGGGTGTGCCTAACTACTCCTCTTTGCTTCCTGCCACCCAGTCATTCTTCTTCTAATTTAGTCAGCCTCTGCTATTCCAAGTCCCTTCAGTTCTCTACTGATCCCTTCTGAGGGACTGAGTCAAAGGCTTGACTGAGCTAGTTTGGTTTTCTTTGTCAAGTTCTAGACTAACCTAGTCATAAACTCTGAATCTGGCTGGACTCATGTGACCTGTTTTCCCATGAATCCATATTGCTATATATCCAGAAGGTTGTTCTTTTCCTGGAAACTAACAAGTGTTGTTGTTTTTCTTTCGACTTTTCCCAGTTAGGGGTCGCCACAGCGGAACTCCGGTCTGCTAATGATTGGCAGTAGATTTTTATGGTGCCGAGGTTCCAGCCCGACACCCAACCTTCAACAAAGGCGCGCCCATTCATGCATGTCTTTCGAATGCCACTCGACCACAGGGAGGACATGCAGACTCCACTAGTGTAAATACATACAAATATTTCAAGCACAGGCATTAATGCCCTTCTAAACTGCCAGTATACCAAAACACTTGTTCCCATAATAAGTGTCCAGGCGGTTTTTAACCACACTCTCCAAAGCTAAGAATACAGCATCCATGGGACTAGATGACATCCCAGGCTGTGTACTACATGAACTACAAAATGAACTGGCACCTCACCTAAGTGTCATGTTTAATCATAGCCTCACCTCAGGCTTTGTTCCCACTGAGTGGCGCACAGCTACAGTTATCTCACTCCACAAGGTGGGATCCACCTTGGGTCCCAGGAACTACCGTCCCATCAGTCTGAAGAGCCTGATCTGCAAGGACATGGAACGTATTATCATGGAACTTATAAACAAAGTCATTGGCAACCTTCAAACACTGGACCTCACCCAGTTTGAGTTTGTGAAGGGCCGATATTGTCTCTTGAACCTGATTGACTTCTTCAAATCAGTCTCCAGAGCTGTGGACGAGGGTAAGTCAGTCCACACAGCCTATCTGGACCTAGCCAAGGCCTTCAACACCATCCCCCACTCTGGAATCATAGATAAACTTACTAAATAACTGGGCATAAATCCCCATGTCACTCGATGGGTTGCCAACTGGCTTACTGACAGAACCCAGACTGTAAAAGTAGCCAACTCCAAATCCAGCTCCAGACAAGTGACAAGTGGAGTACCTCAGGGTTCAGTCCTGGGACCACTCTTGTTTGACATCTACTTCTCTGAAGTACAGGCCAAAACTAAGGGACTCTGGCTAACAAATTTTGCAGATGACTGCAAACTGGGAGCCATTATTGAATCCCCAAATGATGTGGATATTCTAAAAAAGGGCCTTACAGAAACAGATACTTGGTGCCAGAGCCATGGACTCCAGCTTAATGCCAAGAAATGTATAGTTATCCCCTTTGGGAAAAAACATGTACCTATGAATTAACACATAGGTAGTAGTACACTAAATACCGAAAGTGTGATGAGAGACTTGGGAACACAGGTGGACAGTGGTCTCACCTTCGATAACCACATCGCCACAACAGTCAGGAAATCCTTCTATGTGGCACACCTCATCACTAAGGGCTTTTCATCCAGAAAAAAGGAGGTCATTGTCCCACTGTACTCATCCCTCATTAGACCCATTATAGAGTATAATGCCCCATTTGGTATGTAACTCACAAGACATCTGCAACAGCTGGAAAGGCCGCAGAAATACCGCACTAAACGTATCACAGGACTAAAGCAGATGCCATATGATGACTGTCTAAAAAAACTCCAGTTATACTCTGTGGCATATCGTCTACTCAGAGGGAATCTCTACTTAACATACAAGGCCATGTCAAACCCTGAGCTGTTGGAAATGCTCTACTTAAAGAAATGCCAATCCCTCAGAGCCACACGCTCCAGGTTTCTAAGCCTTGTCATCACAATGAACAAAACATGCTGGAGGGATAGGTTCCTGACCCAGAGACTCCCCATACCCTGGAATAGACTGCCCATACATGTCAAACAGAGCGCCTCCTTGGCCATCTTCTAAAGGAACCTTGATGATTGGATGGGAGATAGGAAATTCACCCCAGGGGTCATGTCGGTCACCCTGATAGACAGGGGTCCAGGGAAGTAAATATTGTGGGAAGAAATATCCAGGGAATTGTTATGGCTAGGCTTGTATAGGCCCTAGGGCCGATAACCTAGTACCAACCTGTGAACCTATGAATCTAAACTAGTACTTGCTTTAATGTAATTTGGTAGTCTCTGCCAAGCATCAGCTACTCTGTCAGAGAACCAACTAGTACACCTCTCATTCCTATATTATCGTCTACATAGGTTATCTGATGATTCTCTAGTACTTTTTGATAACCCCAAACATTCCCAGAGGTAGTTGTCTCTAAATGCCCTATATACCTGAATAAGGTCTCCTCTTAGATATCTGTCAGAGACACTGTACATGTTCAGATATTTTAGTCTTTCATAATGACTTAAATTTTCACATCCATGGATGCTCTTGGTATATTTCTACTGTACTCTTTCCATTATATTGTCCATGAGGCATGTTTTAAGTTCTTGGAATGTACTGTTACAAATTTCCATTTGTTGAACTGCCTGTCTACAAAAATATGAATTCTGGGTCAACATTCTTTGTCAGGAGTGCACTTTAGTGGAGAAATGGGGTGCCACCCTTTATTTTCCAAACTCAGTATTCTAGCTTTCTCCATGATTGTGCAGCCTTTCAATAAGTATATTTAATGTCTAGTGGTATAGAGATAAAGTCTCCCATAATACCTTGGAATTTTTATATACTGATACTTTTTTTGTTTTGTTTTGTCTTCTGAATTGATTTTCTTCAGATTTCTTCAGTAAGCTTTTAGTTTATTAAATTAAAATTCAGTCTAGATGACCAATACATGTCGATATTTCCCTGTTACTGAGGGCAGGCTTACAGGTCTGAAATTTTTCAGGTCAGTTCTAGCTCATCCTTGTAGAATGGTATCAGTATAGCCTCCCTTCTTCCATTGCTGTAGAACCTCACCAATGTTAAGTGAATGATGTCTTATTTCAAGGGATCTGTAGATATACCTTCTGTGTTTTTCAGGTACTTGTGATTACATTCTGAAAACTACATGCCTTGTCTTCTCTTACACATTTAAGTTTTATTTCTAGAACACCCTTTGGTTTTGCAGAAGGCCTCCTTCAATCTATTCCTCCTGCCAAGCTGGCACTCTTCCTTTACATTTGCCAATTAAAAGTACCATTGTATTTATTCTCGAGTGCTGTCCTGTTTAATTTGCACTAAGTGTTTAGACCCAAATGTAACCTTGTTGCAAGTAGCTATGTTGACACTATCATAATAACAGTTATGTCCAGAAAGTCTACTTTTTGAATAAAGTATGATGTATTACATATCCCTTATTAAACACTGAATCTCTCTTAAAGTGCATTTAAGGAAAAAGTCACATTTTTGCTATCTTTGAGTAGCATACTCATTTGCATAGTACTGAAGAAATATTGTAGCCACAGCATAATTACATGCAAAAACCAGCTATAATGTAACTATTTCCTTTGTATGCAGTCACTAGTACTATATCATGCTGTTACACTGAATATAGCACTCAGTACAAGTCTGATATCATTGCATAACTGTGCTGCATTCTTATGGCAAGTTCTATGCATGTTAATCGTGAAATGCATGTGTACTTAATTTCAGTGTGGGAAGAAAGTTTCATAAAATAACATTAGAAGCTGCTGAGTATTGAAAAATAAGAAATAAGCAGAATATATGTGTGTGAATGAGAGGGAGGATAGAGGAATGGTGAGGATGCAGGTAGTAGAGGTGGCAAAGGTGGATGAGTATAAATACTTGGGATCAACAGTTCAGAGTAATGGTGAGTGTGGAAGAGAGGTGAAGAAGAAAGTACAGGCAGGATGGAGTGGGTGGAGAAGAGTGTCAGGAGTGATTTGTGATAGACGAGTACCAGTAAGAGTGAAAGGGAAGGTCTACAAGAGGGTAGTGAGACCAGCTATGTTATATGGGTTGGAGACAGTGGCATTGACAAAAAGGTAGGAGTCAGAGCTGGATGTGGCAGAGTTAAAGATGTTAAGATTTGCACTGGGTGTGACAAGGGTTGACAGGATTAGGAATAAGTATATTAGAGGGTCAGCCCAGGTTCGAAGGTTTGGAGACAAAGCCAGAGAGGTAAGATTATGTTGGCTTGGACACGTGCTGAGGAGGGATGCAGAGTATATTGGGAAAAAGAATGCTAAGGATGAAGCTGCCAGGTAACAGGAAAAGAGGAAGGCCTAAGATAAGGTTTATGGATGTGGTGAGAGAGGACATACAGGTGGTTGGTGTGACAGCACAAGATGCAGAGGACAGGAAGAAATGGGAAACAGATAATCCGCTGTGGTGACCCTTAAAGGGAACAGCCGAAAGAAGAAGAAGAAGTTAATAAAAATGTTTGATATGATAGACACATATACTCCTGCTGAAAATCTGCAGGCTATGCAGACAGGTGACTGTGTCGGGGAGGGTTAAATTGATGATGCAAAGATTATTGCATATTTCAAAATAGTGCAAGTTTGCATTTAATTTTAACCTGAGTTTGGTCACTTTCATCTGAGGGCTCCTTGCTTTGTTCCTTTCTAAATGAAGTTCTTAGCTACTCTGCACTCAATTTAAAATAAAATAATTTACTAAGGAAAAGAGGTTAAGCAATCAGCGCTGCAGTTGCAGACAGCTGGAAACTGTACTTAGTGCTATGGACTATTCCTTTAAGATAACACCCACAGCAGATGTGGAAGAGAGTTTGTTATACTGAAATATGTAAAATGTCAATGGACGTCTGTGCTAACAATAAAGCAATTTTAAAACGCTTTATAAAATATTATCACACTGTGTACAGATCCTAAGGTGCACAGGTCAGTTGGAATTCTCAGGTTAGGACACTGATAAGGAGCAGGGCTGTTTTAGTAGCATTCCAGGGGACATTATGTATACAGTTAGCAACATGGTTGTGACATAGTATGACACTGGCAATGGGTCACATGATCTGGGGTGACTCTTCAGTCAGCATTATGAAAATGAATTAAAAGCTTTCCTTTATGCACACTGAAAATAGTATTTGCTCAGTTGAACTGTCCTGGTAAACAAATTGAGATACAACACATAAATTACATAAATTATGTGACAGGTTATGCATAGAGCAAAGGTTGTAAATTTGGTGACTTGAGTGATTTGCTTATAAAATAATAGCCTGTGGAATCAGAATTAGTCAGTTAAGAGGCAAGCTTTTGAGTGAAAGTGATGTATAACACTGAACAGTCATAAATGTATGCAAAGCGAGTGAAGTATGAATTATGCTGCTTTAAAGCATTGCTGAATAGATTAGAATGTGTACAGCTGGGAGCGTGCACATGAATTAGGTGAAAACAAAGCCTATAAATACCAAAAATACAAAAAGTAAAAGCAAAATTGCAAACAACTGTAGGAAATCCAAGATGGAGCCTTAGAGCACATTAGCAGCCAGAAACCACACTAGACTTTGTAGTGTTAGACATGAAAAGGTATGCAGAACTAGATCCATAGCTTCTATGATGGCAGAGTGTGTCTGAAATAGAAAAAGAGTACAGCAGCAAAATATTAATGTTGTTGAAAATAAAAAGCAGTCAAAACCTGAAATATTTGTAGGCACTATTGAAAAGCATTCAGTGAGCACATTGCATGCAAACTCAATAGCCCAGTATTCAGTGACAGCTAGATTGACTATTATATATGTATTATTAAAACTATGCATTAGGGCAAAATGGAACTTTGGTCTTGAAAAATGTGGATTGAATGCAAAACAGTTATGTTTAAATTCAGAAAAGGTGCAGAATGCAATGTAATAGTTGAATGTTCGTAGAAAGTATATTAAAACTGCAACCTAGCCTGCTTGCATGTTACTGTTTTATTCTTAGCACAAACTGAAGCCATGAAAGCAAGCCTATTTCAGCTGAGTTAAGAAAAAAAAAAGCAATGATTACAAGCTTTAGTTTAAGACTGTCACTTTATAAACTCAACCAAATATTTTGGGCAGAGATGCTTCTGTGACACTGGGCACAATACAGAGAGTTCATGCTAGCTAGGTAATTTTTTTCCCTGCTGGATTGACTAATACAAGTGTAGTATGCCATGACAGTGTACAATGTAATGATACTATAGACATGCAGAAGCAAGCTATGATGCAGTGTTGTAAGTGCATGAGACCCTACAGAATAACTGAACAGAACGTCATCTTAATAGTTTATGCGATTCGAACACTAATACAATAATGACAATCGCATGCTGCATGCAGAGTGAAGAACTCAAAACGAGTATGCGTTCAGAATTCTACTTGCAAACAATTTGTTTTTACATGGAAATGCAGTAAAAATTAATGATCAATATAAGTCATAGAGAAAAGAAGTCGTAGCACCAAATTTCAATAGTGTTTTGAAAAGTTAT